>NC_059357.1:25305783-25608738 GCF_019703515.2 Myxocyprinus asiaticus | reverse complement strand
TGATGATATAATGTTATATAGACTTCATTGTGAAGTCCACACCAGGGCGGGTTCGGCAAAAGGGCGTATGTGAGCACCAATCTGAATCATAAAATGACCAGTGGACTTCATGGATGTGCATGGGTGAAGGCCATGAGATATTTGGGTCTATATTTTTAATCACATTGTACAGCATAGGATTAATGGAGTTCACTGTATAAATCAATATGAATGCCAGAGGTGGCTGACAGCATAAAGCCTCCTGTCATTAGTAAACTGCCCAATCAAAATGGATATTCAATGTAAATGCATCATCAAGCCTGCTTGTGGTTAATGTGACAGGTTAAGAGAAACTTTAAATTTTTTTGCCAAAATATCAATGAAATTAAAATAATTGGAGGATCTATAAACACATAACTGAATGACAGGATCATATTTAAATTCGACTCAGTGAAGCAGTGGAGGATGGAGTTCCTCTACGCATACTGTATTTGATGAGTATTGTAGATGTTATATGGAAAGGGGCCCTCCATTCATTTATAAATGTTTGCATTATTAGTAGTCTGTAGATGGCATGGCGTGATTGGTTCTGCTTGTTTACTGTATTGACAAAAGTTGGGTTGGTGATCGGAAAGATTATAACACATCAGTTGTTATCTAGACTATTTTCAAATATAAGGGAGAGGACTGTGTATGGGAGCATAATTACCAGCAGAAACATATAGGCTAATACAATATGATATTTAAACCCACTGCAATATTTTATTTGTTTGATCTTTCAATAAATTTCCCTCACAGATTGCCACTGGTATTTGGGTTGAACATCAAAATGCTTATTTACACTTTTACATAAAGGTTGTATTTGTTAACATTTATTAACAACTTTAGTTAACATGAACCAACAATAAACAATAATTTTTCAGCACTTATTAATCTTGGTTAATGTTAATTTTAACATATGCTAATACATTTTTTAAATTAAAAGTTGTATATGTTAACATGAATACATTATGAACTAGCATGAACTAACAATGTACAGTTGTATTTTCATAAATTTACATT
This sequence comes from Myxocyprinus asiaticus, assembly GCF_019703515.2. Lineage (NCBI taxonomy): Eukaryota > Metazoa > Chordata > Actinopteri > Cypriniformes > Catostomidae > Myxocyprinus > Myxocyprinus asiaticus. The sequence continues at coordinate 25,607,697 of NC_059357.1, read as the reverse complement.
AACCAAGATTAATAATTGCTGTACAAAATGTTGTTCATTGCTAGTTCATGATACCTAATGCCAATTAATGCTCACTAATGCCAAATGCTCATTTAGTGTGACTATCCAGGACATATTTTTTGCTCTTCAGACTTGAATGTAATCAAGAAAAATCAGGTATATCCTAAAATGTTTTAAAAAACACTACATAATACGGAGCCCATGCATAATTCTGGATGTTAAACAATCGTTCAATCGATTTTGCCTAAGAACTGGCTAATGCTTGATGATACTAAATTGAACATTTTAAACAGCCATTTATTTAGTCACCTTTGTGGTGAAGCGGCCACAAAGAGCAAAAAGCATCTCTAAGAGACATACCAAATTTCAAGAGGTGTGTCGCTGAGTCAGAGGCTTTGAGAATTCTAGATGATAACACGATGATGAAGGTTCTTACTCTGTTATTATTAAATGGTGTGATTCAAAATAATGATTTGTTGTGATTATTTAAAATAATGGTTCAAAATGTTTTAAGAACAAAGTTAAGAAAACCTACCATAACATTTACACATTAATACTAAATCATATGTTTTTTTTTTCAGTAGACAAATGACTTGAAATAAGCATGTTTTATTTATTTATTTATTTATTTTTAAGAAAAAATATAACCATGATCTGCCACACCATATGAGGGTTTAATAAATATTACAAATGTTATAATTACCAGTTTGAAAAAGGAAAAATCAGTTATCAGTTCTTTAAAAGTATGCACACAACGATACACAACAATAGTTCACCAAAATAATGTCAACTACCCAGGTCCATTGCCTTAGTCCCCTGGAGCATTTACAACACATGACCTTAATCTGGGGACCTGACCCACATAATCCTGAAGGTAGAGGGGAAGGCAGAATTCTTAAGCACATTAACTCTTGCTTATTTCCCCCCAGCGCAGCCCTGAACTACTCAGGCGTGTCCAAATGTACTTATCACTATAACTTTGATCAAACTCCCAGTGTGGTACACTGTTTATGTTTTGTTAATGTAGCCATAAGTGGATAAGTGCCATTTTGTAAATTGCTAAACACAGTATTCGAAAACTACACATAAAAATGTGTAAAAATCATTTGTATTAGGTGTAGTTGCCTGTGCTTTTGTGTACAGCAGTGAGAGGTGTGAAAAACAGTAGCTAAAGGCTGATAGATTTTATGTAACCTCTTCCAGTGGAATCGTGGGTATAGTGGTGGTGGGTGGACAGAGAGAGAAAGGATGGAAAGTGGACTGTGTATTTTGTCATGCCGCAGTGCTGTGGAGCATCGCCTGAAAACTTGCATAATATCTAGCATAATACCCTGAGCTGAATTACTTAATGTTGAGAAATGGAATGAATGTGAGCAATGTTGTGACTTTTATTGCAGCAGCACACATGGTTATAAAATATTCTGAAATGATGCCCTTACGTAATCTATACTCAGTTTATAATCGGTGTTGGGTGTATCCAATTACAAAGAAATTAGTTATTATAATCTAACTAATTTTAGTAAAAAAAGTAATGTAATGCATTACATTTTAAAATCAGATTACGGTAACTTACTTTTAATTAGTGTTTTTGTGACAGCTGAAGGGTGTGCAACAGTGAGTGAGGAGGAAATAAACATTTTGAATTTGGGCGGAAAACCAAAAACTTTTCTAGAAAAAGTGATTTAGAAAGTAGCTTAAAAGTAAAATAATTAGTAATGTGGTTACTTTTTAGATTAAATAATCAGTAAAGAAGTAATTAGCAATTTGCAGTGGATTACTTGTTTGAGTAACTTACCCAAAATGTTTAAAATATAATGCAGGGTTTCCCAACCGGAGTTCCCAGAGAAACTGCAAGGGGGTAGTAAAATTGTGATAGAAATGCCAATGGCCAATTAAATTGAATAAAAGTTTTTTTTATTCAGTATATATATATATATAAATTGTGAAATATAAACTATCAAAACAAAACACTTGCATGATTTCATGATCTTATTAAAAGTATTACATTATTTATATGAAAATAAATATTCAATAACTTGTTTTGCAAATAAAAACAGGAAGATCTTGTGAAGTTCATATTAATTGAAAGATTAGCATTCCTCATAGCAGTAGGGGTTCTCCATACCTTGGCAAACTTGCTCTTATTTTATATGTGAAACACTTTTGCTAATCCTTTGGAAAATGCACATAGACACATGCACATTATTAGTTTCTGACCACTGCAAGAGTAATTCTTGTCATAATCCTCACCACAAATAAACCGATTTAACAAGTGTTTCAAAAAGAGTGACTCAGTAAGCCTAGTGCAGATAAAAAATGTTAAGCGATATTGAGAAGGTTCTTCAGATGTTCGACTGATGTGAGCAGACCGACAGACAGCTGTGTGAAGAATTGCAGCTATCGACTGAGAAAGATTAAGCAGATGCCTGTGTCTGCAGGCCAGACCTGCCTGGCAGCAGAGGGACAGATTACATATCTAACAAACCTGACTCCATCTGATCCTCACAGACCTGGGCATGATTAAGGTTCCAGTCTGCAATGTGGGTGAGGATAGATACTCAGATCAGCAATTGGACACAGAAGTTTCTAGAAGGATCTGTTCGAGTGTGCTTAGGGAGGTTAGTTAATATTTTATGCCTGAAAATGGGTTTGCCATATTGCATTATAATAATAGATCCACTAAATACTAAATTGTGCTGACGGTTCTGAACAATTAGGCCCTTTCAGGGAACTTAATATTTTTCAGTTTTTCAGACATACTACCAAAACATTCTCCCACACATTCTTCAAGAGTGTCATCTCTGCTTCCCTTGGTCCTAACTGCTGGATCTTCTAATTTTCTTTAAAGATTTTTCTTTTAAATAAACCTTTTCCCACTCACCATATCACTCTTTCCCAGAAACGAGAGTGGAGCCAATGACCCAGTCTGATGAGGAAATGGATGCCCCCCGCCCCCCTTCTCCTCCTCCTATTGACATTAATCATCCTCCCAGTGTAGCTCCAACTTATTTCAATCCAATCTAGTCTGTGAATTAATTCTCCTCACTCAAGCCTTCTTTTAATAAAACATAACTCACAGCATACAAGTTCTCTGTGTGTCAAATCGGTCACACTCATAGCAAAGGTTAAGACTCTGTTTTCTTTGCTTTTCACTTTGCAAAGTGGTAGCAATTTTTTATGTGTTATGTCTCGATCAAGCATAGGGGCTACAGTAACAGCACGATTTCCCAAAGCTTTTCCATGACAGAATATTAGACCTCATTGCTGGATATATGTTTATATAATAATATTGTACAAAGGCATTTTCCTTTGACCTTTTTGTCTTATCTCACCATGCACAGACCATAGAACAAAATTCAGTTTGCCTATAATAATGAATCTAACGAACCGTAGGCTACTATAGGCCCTTTAAGATTCTTCTTTTGCTTGTTAGAATGTTAGAAAAAGGATATCCCAGAGCACGTATTTGTCTTAATTAAGTTTAAAGAGTCATTGTCATTGTTTCTAAAATAGTGAAAGGGTTCTTAAACCCTTTGATCTGATTTCAGATTAAAACAATCAGTAGGATGTTTGCATAATGTCCATTTTCTTTGTGAAACATCTTGGCCACTGTTACTTCGGTCTGGATTCATTGTTGGGCTCAACAACTAAAACACAATCTCCAGTAAAGTTGCTTCTTAAGTGTGCTTTAAAAAGTTTGGCAGTTAGAATTAACACTGAGATCAGCCAGTCAGATTGAATACATTGATAATCCGTTGCTAGTCATAAAATAGAGCAGTTTGAGGTTTTGTGGACTATTCCAGAAATCACTGTAGATTTTTCCACAAGTTGATCCAGTCGCTTATTGTTCCCCTTAATGTGTTCTCACTCCATTCGTTATGATCATTAGAACATTGTTTTAATACAGTACATCTTATTTTGTAAAAACATGTTCTGCATGTTGCCAGACTGTATGTGGCTACATGATGGCTCATAATATTTGGCACTGACAAACCGTCATGAACACCAGATTAATTTAATTCAATTCTAACTACCAGAAAAAGATCTGATTAGAAGAAAAAAATGTAGGTTCCAGATTGGAGGATGGATACATTTTTTTTTTTTGAGCTATTGTTATTTAACCCCTGTGTCATGTTCAATTTGCATCATTTTATATAAAATGTTTCCATTAAGAGAATAGGGCTTATCTCTGGAATGTTTTTGGATTTCCACAGGAAGGATTTTAATATGCAACTGGTTATTATTCAGGATTAATTTTACGCCCATTGACCCAATGACAGAATGATACCACCCATCTCATCAAGCCCTGCATTGCAGGTCAAGGCTGATTGCTAGCACTACTCTACTGGTGCACTCTTGCACGATCAGGGAGCAGTTAAAAGAATTAGGCGGCCTCTCCTGTGTGTGTGTTAATGGTGCCCAGCAAGGCAGCAGAGAGCAGGCAAATGGTGCCAGGGTTTAGAGGTGCCACACTCTTGAGAGTGCTCCTGGTGCAGATTATATATGTGGAGGCCCAGGATAGAGATAATAGTTTTCCCATTGGTTACTGTCTGCTCTAGAGATTCTCATATATTTTTGTCTCGTTCAGCTGTGCAATGAAATCGGAGAATGAGGGGTTCGGTCATCACACTGCGGCCCCTCAAACTCACTGTGGAAGTGATACAGTTTGATGCATGTTGTGTGGAGCTGCGCACATGAGCCTAAATTCCTCCAGACTGTAGCATCAATCAGGAACAGCTCAGGATAACAGATGCTATGTCTTGGGGATCTGTTGGACCCAACCATACTTTCATTCTCATTCCTTGTCTGTCTGTCTTACAAACAGATACTCTTTATTACTGTAAAAATAATTTTCTTAAACATTAATCATTTTCTTAATTTTTGCATCAGTTCAAGTGTGTTTACCTGGTGCGACTGATAGCGTGTTTCATTGACAGCATGGGAGACCCGGGATCTCGTTCTGTGTTGAAACCAGTAAGTAGTCATGCTCACATAATCTGTGATGAGCGCGATTTGGAGGTTCCCTTTTCCTTGTAAGATTACATTTTTACTCCACCTGATGGTTAGGTTTAGGTTTACAACTCACTTTTGCTGCCTCTCTGTGGGCATTTAACCTGTAAACTGGAGCTTACGCATGCCTTTAAAAAAAATTCTCACTTCGGCCACTGGGGGCAGTGCTTCGAATTTGGATAAGCACAGACCGAGTTTAGCTTAAGAAGTGTCAACCTGCTGTTTCCGAATCCATAGTGAGATCAGTCTGATTTGTTCTTGCTCCAAAAGCAAATAATTTTTTTCTTTCTTTTTTCATGTTTTAAGCATAAACCTCACTAAACTGTACTATATTTATGCTTAAAACAAAATACAAAAATTTACTAATGGAATAAAAAAAATAAACAATTCAGAATATATTTTTCAGAAATCAAGTCTTATTATCTTACACAATTTCGCTTCTCAAGTAAATGTACCTTGTTTTAAGGATGTTTTAGATGCGTTTTCTGGAAAGCACAGCTTTATATGCAGTGTTTTGGATGCTCTTGTCCTATTTGCCCAGCTTGGGATGCTGGTGTGCTGGTTGACCAAAATGGGATTCTGCTGTGCTCATTAACCATCTTAGGACAATAGCTGGCTTGTTGACCTGCTTCACCAGCTAATTTTTGATGGTGAACAGCAAGATTATGTTGGCCCAGAAGCTAGACCATCACTAGACCACCAAAACAACATAAACCAGCTGGATGAGCATGGAATTCAAGCTGGTTAAAGCCAGCAGGGGAGATGGGTTCACTTTCACACTTTTGGAAAACAGCAAGTTAGTGTGATTAAAATTCAAACATACTGTATTCATGGGGAAAATTAAAGAACAAGTACCTTCCATTTCAGATGACCTTGAAAAGTTTGCCACACCACAATATATTCAGCTGGGTGCTGCTAACAGTGCCCTGATTAACAATGTTTCAAAGCAATTTGTAACTGAAATATTATATCCTCCTGCTCATTTATATTGTGGTGATCTATGATAATCTCATTGTATTAATGTCTATTCACTTCAGCTGCTAACTGGGTTATTGTACAACTTGTACAGTTTGGGCTACATAGAGTTAGTCTAATTTGTCAGTGTCCTTGTTTGGCTGGATGAGAGACAACACTTATAGCGCTGCATGAATATATAATTAGGAAAGTGTTCCTAGCCCTGTTCCAACATCAGAGTATAAGCATGTGCTATCTCGGTGCACAGCTCCAGCTGCTTGCTGAAGTACACTTCAGGAGCATGGTAGGGTCTATGAGCTGGAACACAGTGCAGTGGAGGGTAGCTTTGCTTTGGAATGGAAGAAAAGGGAATACCAGTCTTTGACTAAATACAACACTTTTTCAGCTCTATTCACAAATGTGATTTTCAGGTCAACCATTTTTCACAGCACAGGATGATGTGAATGCTCAGGTGTACAGTCTGTGATTGTCTAGTGAGACCGTTTATCAGTTTTTCCTACAGAATGCTGTTTTATGGCAGAGGCTAGCCCCCCAGCCATCCCCGCATAATGCACCATACCCCCATTTTTGGTCCTAATAACAATATACAAATCAATACTATTTTGGAAACATATTTTATTGTTTAAAAGATGTAATTCATAGTTAAATGTTTTAATGTTTTTGTAATAAAAATTAAAATACCATTAATAAAAACTGCAAATCTATATTTAACTACACCTTGTCATATGAGCAGTAATGATATTGTTTTAGGTTTCATGAATGTAAAGTACAAAACAGTTCTTGTTGAAGTATTCATCAGACTGATTCAATTCGATAACTTGCGAGTTTTGTCAAGTTATTTATTGTCATTTTACATATACAGCAGAATTATTTTGTCTTCCACAGGTGTTGCATCAAATTAATGATGCTGTAAGCTTTTTTTTCCATGCAAAGGTATGCAAAACATTTTCCTACTCCCTGAAAGATATTAATGAAATAAGTGCTGTGAGATATCTCACAGGTCTCTGTGACAGCTCTAGACTCAGTAAACAGCACACACAAATGTGTCCGTGGTCTCTAACGCTTTCTGCCTGTCAATAATTTTGCGTGTTCTCATAGTATTGTAGTTGCAGTGAATTATTGAGGCTTAATGCCATTATTATGGCATGTTGTTCATAACAGTTGTCAATTGAGGGTGCTATTCTTCTGCGGTTGGTTTGGACAACCGCTGCTGCTTGGTATTGGTCTCAATAAAGCTTTGGAGTGTGGGGTTTTGGAAAGATAATCCAACAGCTCAGCTTGTGGAAATTCTAGAACAGCTAAAATCTCTTACAGCGACTTTAAATAGAGAAATAAAGATGAGAATAAAAAGTATATAAGGTTTAAATTAAAAGTATACTGAATGTGTAAAGGTATAGAAATTAGGGCTGTCAAACATTTTTTATCAAATAAATTACATAAAATGCATATAATCAAATATATATATATTTGCTCAGAAAGCCCCTAAAATAACAAAAATACAATATAATGATAAAATAATTATAAATATAATATGTACTATACAAATAATTAAAATGCCTCACATTATTGTGGCAGACGTGTAAAGCATTGCATTGATAAGACAATACAAAAAGTGGCTTTAGAAGACAATATATTGTTTATGTTAAAATTATTAGACATAAGCCTGTCTTTAGCCTACAGTTCACAGCACTCCATTTTGCAACTGAATTCGTCAATCTGTCCGAGATAGATTTATTATAAGGGCTTGTCTAAGGACATTGTCAATGTACACACGTGCTTCAGACGGACGCTTTTGGGGCAAACAGCGATTTTAGGACACGGTGTCAAGTTAAACATAATTTAAAACTTTGAAAAACTTGTCTCGGTATCCTGCATTCGGAATTGTGCTCCATCCAGCTGTGTTTGATGACAAGACTGCAATCTCATCTTGTGCTTTTGCTAGTGTCGAGCATGCCTGAATGTGGATTGTTCTCTATAAAACTGCACTTTGCCTATACAGCTGGAGTTTTGATTACTGCCCCCTGCTGAAAACTTCAAGAACTGTGGTACTTAAAGCTTTAATTGCTCAGATGTTAGGAATATTCCTCATTGTGGTCCCGGGAAATGACTAGTTATTTTTTATATAATTAATTGCACTGAATTAACATGTTAAATTGACAGCCCTAATAGAAATATAGAAATATAGAAGTAATAAGACAGATACATACAGGGCCGTTTTTAACCATTTTGGCGCACTAGGTTAGATCGCTATTTGTCGCCTATGCCAAGAATACATAGGTAAATAAGACATATCAAAGGTAAATAAGAAATTTACAAAGGTGCAACAAATAATAATAATAATAAATAAGCATGAAGGTGCATCTTTATTTCTTTTGCTGTGGCTCTGTAGATTCATGAGGCAACACTGCGGTGAATAATGAGAGGACCTGTGATGCTCCTATTTATAAGGGATAAAACAGGCAGATTTTATCCACCATGTAGTTTGCTTTATAATAAAACACAGGATTTCTAATGGTTGGTGTCCTGAGAACAAGATATATTCCATAGACCTCCCTGATTAATCAGCTGGTTTGAATGTGTGCTGATGCAGCGTTATAGCACCTCATTATATGGATGAGTGGTTTTAATCTATTTTGCCAGTCCTTAAACCACAGAGTACTCATTAATGCTACTCAATGGTTGCAGCCTCCTCTCTCAGTTTCTATCCTGCAAGACCACCACCTTAATCTCAGTCCAATATCTTGTTTCCTTCAATAAACATATTGGTCAGATTCCATATTAACTGGCTAGCTGTTCTCTTGGAAAATAGGAACAGGATTGACTTGTCCTGACCTCCTATCCTGTGCAGCACAATGCAAGAAGCACAATCGTTAGACAGGAAAGAGTTTGGTTCCTGGCGCATGGAAAAACCTTTTTGTGTTCTCAGAGCAAGCAAGGAAAAGGAGCTCGAATCTCCCTGCTGGAGCAGATTAGGCTCTGGAAGAGTTTCAAGAGCAGGGCTGTATTTGTGGCACTGTCCTTCTGTGAGTCATTTTCCCCAACTGGTAATATCCATGTGCTGCAAGAAGCATTTCAAACCTGGATTTGTTTTATTTATTGTTTTATTAGTTATTGGATTAAAAAGGGTGAGGAAATGAAGGGAAAAGGTGTTTTTGCTTTTTTGTTGTGTTTGAATGGGGGAAAGATTAGTATGTGTGTCCATATATCTTTCTGGAAAGACTAGCTTAGACCAGCAGCAATTTCCATGCTGGTCCACACTAGGTTAGATAGTGCTGGTGTGGTGCTGGTCTAGCTGATCGATTAGCATAGTTTTTCATCAACAATGAAAAAATATTATAGTTTTAGTTGGTCAGACAGCATGGTCCATGTTTAACAAAGGAACTGTTGCTGGTTTAGCTAGTTAAGAAGACCTCAATGGACCTTTTCACATATCCGGGTTTGGAATGCAGAAGTAATTGATAGCAGGGTAAACTTGTATAGTGGTGAATGGGAGACACAGCAAATATAAGTTTATGTTTATCCGTTTGCTCCAACAGCAAAATAAATAATCCACTATTATGCTTTCACAGCTTCCAAAAGAAGAAGAAAAAAAAATAGAGGGTGGTGGATAGGGTTGTGCGATAAAACGATATCAATATTTATCGAAAAAAAATATATAGATGATAAACTTTTGATTAATTTTTTGATATATTTAGCCTATGTTCTACATCTAGATGATCGAATCAGAGACATGTTGCTAAAAATGCATGCAGTTTGGCAAATTTATACACACAACTAGCTAACTGAATCACAGTCATGAAATCAGCTGGTTAGGAAGCATTAGCTGGCTTGTGACTACAGCCCTACTGTCATGGAAACCAGTAATGAGGCTAGGTAGCTAGCTGTCAGGCTAATATGATATCATTGTGTACCGAACAAGACAGCACTGACAATGCAATACAGCACTTATTATGTAAGTAATATTATTATATAATGTTTTTAATATAATATAACGTTTTTCATGATCCATAGCATTGTCACAGGTAAGAAAGTGTTTCTTCTTCTTGGGATGTTTCTTGGCAGTTGTCAATCCAGTTTATGGTGCATTACTGCCATCTACTGAGCTGGAGTGTGGAGCGTCACAAGAAAGTCTTTCAGTGGAGTCAAACATCAGCTGAAGATGATGAAATTGGTGAAAGTTCATTGAAAAGAGGTCATACACCTTATGTAAGATTAAATGCTTAACTGAGTATACTTCTTAAACTTCAAAATAAAAGGTAGTTTACCTTATGGAGTTTACTTGTAAACAATACTTGTTTATATTTATTCTTGAGGTCTAACAAACGTGTGAAATGCATTTCCTTCACCATTGATGATAAGTGATAAATATCAATATCAAATAATATGAAAAAAATATAGCATGATAATATTTTTTACCATATCACCCAGCCCGAGCGGTGGATTACGGCAATCAGGAGAGAGAAAGAGGCCAGATTTTCTGTCACTCCCTCTACAGCTGTATTAGCAACATGATCACAGGGGAAGTCGGCATGCTGTTTCCGAGTGTTCCGGTACCCTAGGAACGGTCACATTATTCCGACTTACCGACATGTACCATTTCCAATCAGACATTTTTGCATCAGATCCAGCATGTTTACCTTCCCCTGTGGTGTGGCCGGAAGCGTGTTTCTTCAGCAGTGTGGGAGACCCGGGTTCAGGAAGTAATCGCGTTCATATAAACCGTAACAAGCACAACTCTAACATTAACATTTTACTCCACTGATGGTTAGGGTATGGTTTGAGGGTAGATTTTGGTGTTAAAGTTTATAAAATATGCATTCCTCTTCACTATAATACACACTGTACAGCTGAAAAACAACTCTCTTCACAACTCGCTTTTGGCGCCCCTCTGTGGACATTTCACCCAGAAAATGGAGCTCACATGTGCCCATACGCCCAACAACAGTTACCACTTTAGCCACTGGGGGCAATGTTTCACATTTTAGCTAAAGAAAAGTAGGTTTACTGTTTTTGATTTCACTGTGAGTTCAGTCTGGTATTAGAAACCTCATCGCAGCTGTGGCAACTATATATTTTATTTATTTATTTATTTAATTTTTTTACTTATTCCACGGCAATATTATACAAAGTATAATGTTATGAATTTGCACAAATACTTAAAAAAAATTCCAAATATAAAAAGTTTGCTAGATTTACGTTGCTAAATGAGTTGAAATGCATCATCACAGTCTGTGAAAGGGTCCATAGGCCAGCTTTACCAGCTAAGTTGTGCTGGTCAACCAGCTAGACCAGGACCAAACCAGGCTAGCACAGCAGAATCTCATGCTGAGGATCATTATGCAAAAATTTACATTTACATGTACATTTATTCATTTGGCAGATGCTTTTATACAAAGCAACTTACAAAAGAAAAAAAAAACAATATATGCTGGAAACCAGCTGATGTATGGTAGTCTTTTCAGCAAGGTATGTTTATATATGTGTTATGTATGTTAGTCTGTGTCTTGTGTAGAATTAATTCTGAAGCATTTAGATGTTATTTTCCATGTATGGAAGATGTTTTGACACTCAGCCAAGAGGCTTTATCTGTCGTGAACTGATTATCGGGAGATGAAAGGGAGACTGCCTGGCATTTAACCACATCACACACTGTAATGTCATAAGACGCACGAATCGCTGCAAGACTCACCTCCAGATGGTGTGAATCACAATCGCTGTGTGAATTGGGGCAAATCTGTAGGGGTAAAGATGAAAAGATGAAATAATAAGTAGCTGACAAGTGATGACCCGACCCCCCCGATGATTTCGTCTTTACCCTGGCAGTTCCAAACCAATTCACATTGTGGTTGCCTTTGTATTATACTACATTGAATCCAGTGACCAGGATGACTGGGAATCTTCATAGACACATCTTTTAGCCCGTAGTATGTGATGGCTTAAGTTAATTAGGCATTCACTTTTAGGACTTTTAAACCAAAAAGAAAAGCAATAGGTGTGGCAAACCAAGCAGACAAGGCTGTGGAATATACATATAGTGATATTATTTAGAAAAAACTGCTTTTGCTAAATAAATAAATGTCAACAATTTTGCGCTGTTTTACATCCATTTCCAATTTGCAGCAAAGGTTTCACTGTTTCTTGCACCTACCAAAAAGACAGGCTCAGCCCCTGAGTGGACATCATCGAGTGGGCATTTTAATACCTTTATAACTTAGAAAAGGTCTCTGCTTTTTTTTTGGCAGGTTCTGTGTACCCTCACAGGACAATTTCCAACACAATTTCCATTAAGCAGATGCTTTTGCATCACAACAATATGGTTAAGGTTCCCATACCTATATAAAGTATCTTGTCAACTAATGGCATGGAGTTTATGATTGCTGATGGATGGATTTCGCTCGAGGTGACCTGCAGTGTTGGCTCTTCTCTGACATTTGTCATGCTAACAAGTCAAATCTTGCAAATGTGCATTTCAAGGCAAGCACAAGTTACACACTAATCCAGAATTGAAGTTGTGATTTTAATTAGGAGAGCATTAGTACTATAGAGGAGCTGTAATTTGCTGCTGGGTTATATACCTGTGAAATAAGTATATTTGACCTAGCAGAGGAAACACATCATTGTGTGAACTACTGTATAAAAAGAATATACATAACCGATGGTTGGAAGTTTGAATGCATGAATGGATGAATAAGGTAAACACAAAATAAGTTGATCAATGCACCCAGTGAAATCAACTTTGTCTTTGTTTAAAATTCTTTATGTAAAAATAGAAACAAATTAGAATTTTTTTTGTCATAACTGAATAAAGATATACATTTGATTGGGATTGCATAGTGCAGAATAATTAGATTTTTGGAGAATTCAATGTAAAATGACTTGCAAACACTGATACTGTATTTTGGTAAATCTGTGCAAAGTTTCTGACATTGTTGAGATCACTTCTGAAACTCTAGAGAAGACAAATGTGAGATTATAGTTTGTTTGTTTTTTCTCATGAGAAACACCTGAGAAGCTGGACACTAAAGTAAAAGCCTCCATTTTCTTTCTATTTAATCTCATTGTTGTCTTGGAGAAATTTGTTATTTGATATTTTATGAATGGGCATTTAAATGCAAAATCTTTTGGCACACAAATTTTTAACTGAAGTGTTCCAGCACACAATTAATGGTATGATGATATTTCGGCAATAGCTCCATGAAAACAGGCCTCAAGGATTCAAAGCAACAAAACTGTTAGCACTTACACAGTGTAAAGAACCTGTGAAAGTTTAGCCTTCATAAGTCATGGAGATGACCATGATGGGACATTTTAGAGCCGTTACGATTATACGGTTTCACCATTAACTGCAATTAAAACTGTCATGGTTAATTTAACCGTTTGAATTTAGAATCTACTGTTAAAAACTGTGAAATGTTTTATTTAACATGGAAAAAATATTTTTATATATATATATATATATATATATATATATATATATATATATATATATATATATATAAAAGAGTTTTTTCGGTGTAAGCCTAAATTTGAAATTCTATTGTGATTGTGCCTGGGTGGTAAGAGCAGCTGTTATTATGGTTACGGACAGTGTCCGCATGGTGTTTATCCAGGTATCATGGACTGAATGTTAACTTAAATTCATGTGAAACTGGGGATAGACATGAACTCATATCCACCAAAAAAACTGTCTGGAAGCATTTGAATGACCAAGGCTTATTGAAGACGATTGATGTTGAACATGCAGGCAAAAGTCATATAAAGATACACATCCTAGAAATGGGACAGGATGTTCCACTAACCATCCACCAACAAACTAGTGAGTTTAATATTTTTAGCTTTGGTGCTTGTAAAGGGATGAATTAAGAGATGAAACTTTTTGTAATGTATTAGTGTGCTGACAGCGTGCTGTGATTTTGCATGTAGTTACTATCAGCGTGGCAAACTTCAAGAAATTGCGTAATAAATCATCCTCTTTATTTAAAGGTGCAATCAGTAATTTTTGTCTTTGTGTCATCTTGGACTTACGCTGACACCTAGTGGCTTGAATGCAGCATAATTTAAAATCAATAGTTTTCAGTTTCAGATGCCATTGTAGAAATTTTGTATTTACATTCAGCCGTGATTACTTTAATCAGTGAGTGAAAGTGTCAAATAACAGGACGGTTACTGAGATTAAGCAAGTAGTATTCAGCTGTTCATGTGATTTTAAAATGTCAGCTCCCCTGTGTGGACCCTCTCCATGTTGTCAGGGATGCGGGGAAGACAGGACCCAAAAGCAGAGGGAAAGTTCAATTGGAATTTATTTAAACAACTCAGCCAGTTCCTTTTTCAAACTTAAAGCAAGCAATAGCCCAGACGATTCTCCCGGGACACGGGCAGATATCTGAAAAATCCTCCTCCACAGTACTGGGCTCCGACAGGTGGGAGCGAATGCAAGCAGACAGGTAACCGTACCTCAATAGACAGGCAGCCAGAGGATACACAAGCTCCCTCCCACTACACAAAAGAGATCAGTTAGACTTGATTTCTTCAACAGCGCACATGTGAACAGTCACACTACAGTAACACATAACAGTCACAGTACAAGTTACACCACAATAACAGTCACAGTAACTGTTGACATCGGACATGACACACGCAGGAGTTTAAATAAGAGAAACAAACACGGGGCAGGTGTCGCTCGAAGCTTGTAATGATCAGCGTTCCCATGGAAACAATCAAGGTTCCCATGGAAATGCTGATTCAGCATGCTAATGACACCTGAAACACATAAGGGCAAAACGTAAACACGTTTTGACAAAACAGACAAGGGACGATGATGCCACGGTCTTCCACAGGCGAACACACAACCTAGCAAGGTGCCATGACCGTGATATCACCGGAGGGCGCACGGCGGCAAATCGTGCACAGCGATAACTGCCAGACCCGTGTGCCCACACAAAACACAAGACAGACAGGGGACGATGATGTCATGTTCCTCGTCAGACAAAACCCAACCTGACCGGCTGACAGTGCCATGACATCACCAGAAGGCACGGCGTTAACATGCGCACGGCGGTCCCAAACAACCGGACCAGTGCGCTCACACAAAGGGGGAACACAAAACACAAAGGCCGGCCGATACTGCCAAGGTCCTGTCAGGTAGAACCTCAACCTGACAAGGTGACCGAACCGTGACACATGTAGAATAAAACAGCTTTGATAAGGTTACTGATATGACTGGAGTCTTCATTTTAATGTGAGTGGTCATGATTTCCTACATATATTGCAAAATTACAATTCATGTCTTGAGGAGTTAAACTTTTTTATAAGAAAAAAATTACTGAGTGAACCATTAAAGCATTACTTATGTACAAATTGACAATTCAACAATAAATATAGATTTTAGTAATTATCAGACTCTAAATTGCCTGCTTTAAGCAATGTTCCCGTTATTATGCATATAGTAGTCCACAGGATTATTAGTGAGGTGTTGTGGACAGATTAAATGCAGGATTTTTATAGAGTCTGTTGCAGATTCTTTATGGTGGGGTCTCTGACAGATAACGGATTGCTTTAAAAAAAAATTTGGTAGAAGAAAACACTGATGGATGCTGTGAAATACATGCTGTGCACGCACAAACATCTTACAGTTATGCACTTTTGAAGCGACTCCAAGCACTCTGGTTGCATTGAAAAGCATCATTCTGCACCCAGGATGCACATAAGTGGTGTTGTGCCCTATGTTGGAGCATCTCTTATTATATACCTCCTATTTAGTTATTGTGTATTTATCAGTTTTCCAATTGTAGGGCTGCATTTAGCGTTAATATATCCCTAAGAAACACGTTCACTAACAAGTTGTGATATAATATGACTTTTTTGCCTCAGTGCTGTTGGATAATAAGGAAATAATCGCAAAACTGGTTAACAGCGTTAACTGTTTCTCTCAGACGTAATCTAACCGTCAAAAACTCACACCGTGGTATCCCTTGGTTGTACTAGTCCAAAGACACACGGTTCTATTGCTCACTCTCTCAATCTGTTTTCTTCATTCTGTCTGTCTATCTGTACGTTTATCTCTCTATCATTTCATCTCTTTCTGTCTCCTTTCCTACAGAGCTGTGTTTTCTGATTATGACTTCCTATATTATCGCCTGTTCTCCGTGACATTCCTGGGCAGAAATCCTAAACCATTTAATGTTTTACTTAAATCCAGAATGCAGATCAAGAGGAACATTAAAGTTATTTACTGCAAAACCATTTGTTTATCAAGAAATTGACAACTTTTTAACATATGCATCAATGGCCACAATTACATGTAGGGTAGACACAAATGTAGCATTTTTCTCCTCTGGCGTACTGCGGTGCAGAAAGCAGTTTTTGTGTGGTGGTGAGAGCTGACAGACTCTTCCATGTGAATAGTCTTGTTTACTTTGCCCACTCCATGCTTGTTTGTGTCCATCATTCTCCATTCCTTCTTATTTGCCTTGGCACTATGGTGATAATTGTGGATGGGATTGGTGAATGGTCGTGACCCAAGGTGGTTTGTTTTGAATGGATGTTTAAGTAGTCTGGCATATAGGGGACAGTTTTATTTTAAGGCACACTTAATACTTAACGCAGAATTCCACATATTTGAGAGATACCAAAAGGCATGGTTAACCATTTCCGGCACTCCAGTCTCAGCGTTTTCACTTAAAGTTTCAAAGTTAAAATTTCAGTTGCAGTTTAAATTTGAAAAGCAGCTCCAAAGGCAAGAAAGCAGCAATAAACTCTCCTGATACTGATCGTGTTGTCCTTTCTGCAGCACAAAAGAAAACATTTACTTAATCTAATCCTTTGATGTAAATCTGATCACATCAGAGTAGCTATAATATCTAACCAGTTTTGTGTATTGTACAATATAAGTAATTAATAGCCAGTGGCCTTTCATGCTAATCTGAAACTGTTTTGACATATCTTGGTGTAATAGTTATGATTAGGGTTTAGGCAGCAACCCCCTGCTAAATAAAGCAGCTTTAATCAGCCTTAGCTGGTTTGCTGGTTTAGCTGGTCTCCCAGCCAGGCCAGGCTGGTCTGTTTGTTGGTTTAAGGGGGTTTTGTGCATTTCTCAACTGATCAGGCTGGGAGACCAGCTGTAGACCAGTTTAGCCAGGCTAAGATACCAGCTAGCCCATCTTAAACGAGCTAAGACCAGCAAAACATTTTTGGCTTGTTTAAGCTTTTTTTCTACAGGGCATACAGTGCAACAAAATCAGCGTTAGTCACAAGAACATGTTGTATTTTGGATTCTAGACCCAGCATGGGATGCTGGTGTGTTGGTGTCCCCACCTTCCCCTTTAACTCTCTTAACTAGCAAGAGTACCTTGGTCAACCAGCTTCACCAAAAAGACCATGGTAGTCAACTAGCTTCCTCTAGTTTTGGTGCTAAACAGAATGAATATGCTTGTCCACCAGCTAAACCAGCACCTAATCAGCAGCACTAACCACAATAAACCAGCATGGAAATGATTTCTGATCTAAGCTGGTCTTTTCAACAAGGCCAGTATGTTTAGACTGTAAAGACAGTTTGGATAGAAAGGCGACTTTCTCCCAGTGTTGAAATGCTGTGTCTGCCAGGGGAACAAGGTTATAATTATAGGGGGTTTGGAGGGGTCTGACCCCCTAAATAAGGCTTAATCCCCCTCGAAGGATGTCAAAACAATATGTTAGAGGGTCGTAGAAAGTACCTGTAATATGAAGCTTTAATTTTGTGTATAAAGATACATTTCTATAGCTCTGCTTGAAGTTGTAATTTTGGTCATCCCTTAAAATGGATCATACCACTGACATTGCATGAGCAGTTCAAGTAAATGCGATAAAAAAAATGGAAATAAGAATGCGTGTTTTACCTGTCAATCACGTTCGTGTGGAGGTTGCGTTCGTTACTATAGCAACAATAGACCCCGGGTGTGTTTTCTCTCATCATCGGCATGTAGATAGAAAAAGTTGTACATGCAGCCTTTTTTTTTTTTTTAAAATGAGTATGAATACCCTCAAGTCAATTAGAGGTGTGTTACAAAATTGTAATAAATAAAATATTAAGAATGATGAAGAAATCAAACTTTGCAGCTCTTTACCAGTAGTGGTGAACCTGCAGCAAACCTTTGCAGACAATGAAGAGTTTTGCAAGTTTGCAGCAAGTTTGCCAGAACTCTCGATTTTTGTAAGAGTATGTTTCCAATTAAAAAATCATAATTCCCAATCAACAACAAATGCCTAAAGCTCTGTCAGAACTGGCATTTACTATGATGGGGATATTTCGTTAAAACCACAAGCTCTGTGCTACCTGGGAATACCACATACTGAGAGATATAGAAATAGAAAGAGGGGACAATCACCTACAAATTGACTGAACAGTTCAACAAACCCTTCAAGATATATGTAGAGTTCTGTTTATGCCCAGACTAAGCCAGAACTGCGAATGAGAGCTTACTTAATTGAATCTCCATCAAAGCACAGCAGAATCACCTCACAGGGTCCAGATAACATATGCTGAGCTACAGTTTATCTCCCAGATGGTCTGGCCATGTTTAATTTATCCAAGAAAGTGTTGCTCTTGGGAAAAGAACAGTATGGTGAAGAGTTGGTTTAAGAAAAAGGCCTCCATGACTGAACTCATGTCTTATTCAGTTGCAGTGCTTCTGACACATTCTATGCTAATGTGCTCTTTATCTGCCCTCATTAGAACACTGCCCGTGATTACAGCACAACACAACTGACAGCTAAAAAGTGTCAGAGTCAGGTGCTAACTTGTAAAGATAACTAGTAAACTTGTCTTAAAGGTGCATTCAGTAATTTTTGATGTATGTCGCGCTAGTCTCGCGTGGCATAGGTCTGGGATCTATAGCAACTTCAATTGGCCAAGAACCTCTTATTTAGACAGGAAAAGCCATCTAACTGACATGTAAAGTGACCAATCACAGTCGGTTTTGTCATTACGGGGTGTTCGGGGTGGTGTTATCTGAGATGTATCATACCATAATAAAAGACCAACATGGGGGGAAAATAATTTATATGATGGCACGCGAGTCTCCGCAAGCGATTGCACAGAAAACACATGGTAGAACAGTAGAAAATGTGTAGAGATTCTAAGAACAGCACAGAAAACCGCATTATAGAGAATTTCACTGACATAACTAAATACAAAATGCAGAAAATGCAGCTCTGCTCATCAAATATCCACTTTACTTTCTGCTAGGTGCCTCAGACCAAACTCTAAATATGTTTAAAATATTTGATGTCACTAACGTGGCAAACTTGGACAAATTCTGTGATTATTTAGTCCTCAGAAGTGCTCATTCTATCAACACAGAACCTTGTGAACACAACTCGGCTTCCAGGCGGCCTGATAAAATGTTCTATATCCATCTACTCGAGTAAGTTCCATCGAACCAGCCAATCAGATCTGCATTGTGAAAGCGTTTTCCAGTTTTGTGTGCTATGTGCATCAGACGGGTAGAGAACGGACTGTGGGCAGTCCGTGGGCGTGCCTTCTGAGGATGAGACTAATGTCAGAGATCTTCTATATATAGATAACAACCTCTGTGTTTTTTACATTGGAGAGAGTATAACGGTCAACTAGCGTGTTATGACAGTAAGTCACTGTTTGTGGATGCCACACAAATGAATGGGGAGAGCCGTAAACTGATTCCTACCTGTCACAAAAATGTCAGTGTCTTCTCTTATAAAACAGCAGTTTTATCATTGTACACTCCACACATAGTTCATTCCAAAAGTATTGTTTAGTGTAAAACATGTTAAGAATTTGTGGATAGGTGGACAATTCATTAAATGATGAGCTGTTTCCTTACAAAAGCAGTTTATTCTTTTTTTTTATTTTGTTATTTTTTTATTTTTTATTTTTTATTATTTTTTTTATGATTAACATATTTATTTATTAAACACAGAAAAAAAAAACATAATTATAAATACACAAAATCAACTTTAACACCCACTACCACCCCTCCTCCTCCCCAACACCAACCCCACCCCAAACCTCAACAAACATCTCTGTGGTTTTAGATGAACACATATAGAAGAATACAAAAACAAAAACCAAACAACTAAAAGAGGATAATAATAATAATAATAATAATAATAATAATAAAAATACATATATATATATACAAATATAAAAATCACACACACCGACAATTACCCCTCTTTCCCCACTATTCCACCCGAGAACCCTCCAAGAATGCTAAATATCCACCCCATTTTCCCACAAACAGATCCGGATTCCCCAGTCTTCTATAAGACCCCTCCTCTAAGGCCACCACTCTACCCATCTCCGAGCACCATTCCTGAAACGGGGGTGCTCCAACCATCTTCCAACCCCTCAAAATCACCCGCCTGGCGACCATAACACAGGTCAGGACCCAATCCTCCACATGTTTATTCTCCACATTAATTTCTGCCCCATCTCCCAAAATACAGAGTCTTGGGGCAAAATGAAACCCGAGTGCCCAAGACCTCATATACAAAATTCTGAACTCTTAACCAAAACCCCTGGATCTCAACGCACCTCCAAAAAACATGGGTTATATCTCCATCCTCCGATTGGCATCGCCAGCAGGTAGGTGTGTCTTTAAGACCAAGCCTATACAGTCTAGAGGGGGTCCAATAGAATCTATGTAAAATCTTGAACTGAATAAGGCAAACTCTTGCATCTCTAGATACAGACTTGACATTTTTCAAAATCTTAGTCCACACTCCATCCTCCAATACCAAATTCAAATCTTTCTCCCATAGCCTTTTAATAGAAGTTAAGGCTCCATCCCCCATACTCTGAATTAACAGGGAGTAGTACATTGATGCCTCATGACCTTTTCCAAAATCCGCAATCACCTCACCCAAAGCATCTGCCTCCATAGGTGGGTGTGTGCTACTCCCAAAAATAGTACAAAGTAGGTGGCGCAATTGTAAATATCTATAAAACTGAGGTCTGGGGATCCCAAAATGTTGGACCAGGTTTTCGAACGATCTCAACACTCCACTTTCATATAGGTCACTGAGTGTAGCAACCCCCCTCACAATCCACTCTGGCCAGCAGAAAGGGGACTTGCCAATACGTAATTTTGGGTTCTGCCATATACTCGAGGCAACATTTAAATAAGTGTCCAATTTAAACAATCTGGACACTTTAGTCCATTCCAAGTGTAAATGCGAAATAACGGGGTGTAACTTTAGTTTGATAGAGATGCTTTGTAATGGCGAAATAGGGGCAAGAACTGCCTGTTCAATAACAAACCAGGGAGGGGCTCTCTCAGGTGGAAGTGACCAATGAACCAAATGTCTGAGACTGAACGCATAGTAATAAAACAACATCTTGGGTAGCCCTAGCCCACCTTTGTCAATCGGCCTAACTTATTAAAATGCAATCTGGGACGTTTACCATTCCAAATGAAGGACTTCGCTATACTATCAAATTGCTTGAAATAAGAGAGGGGGACATCTACAGGGAGAGATTGTAGCAGGTAGTTAAATTTTGGAATACAATTCATTTTGATAACATTAACCTTCCCAATCATAGATAAATCTAATGAAGCCCACTTACCCACATCGCTCGAAAACCTTTTTATTAAAGGGTCAAAATTAACACTAACTAAATCAGACAATTTTGCTGGGAATAAAATCCCCAAATATTTAATGCCCTGTTTGGGCCATTGGAAGGCGCCCGGCTGAAAAGCCGTTACTGGACAGTACGCTGTCAAAGCCAAAGCTTCGGATTTAGACCAGTTGACTTTGTATCCTGAGAACTTGGAAAAGGAATGAATAATTCTGTGGAGGCAAGGCATAGATCTAGTAGGTTCAGAGACAAATAATAAAATATCATCTTCATAAAGCAGAAGCTTATGCGCCACACCTCCCGCAATCACCCCTGGAAAATCATCCTCCTTTCTTATCGCGGCTGCTAATGGTTCCAGGGCAAGACAGAACAATAAAGGGGAAAGAGGGCAGCCCTGCTGGGTGCCCCTATCCAGAGTAAAATAATCTGAAATTAATCCATTTGTTTGTACCGCTGCTACAGGGTGTTTATAAAGTAACTTAATCCAACCAATAAATGCACTCCCGAACTCATACATTTCCAAAATCTTAAAAAGATAATCCCATTCTACCATACCAAATGCCTTTTCAGCATCAAGTGAGATGGCAGTGACCGGAGACTGATCATTCGCCACTGACCACATGATATTGATGAGACGCCTGATGTTATCAGAAGAGCTACGGCCCCGAATAAATCCCACCTGATCTATATGTATAAGAGATGTCATAACCTTACTTAATCAGTTAGCCAAAATGTTTGACAATATTTTTACATCTAGTTGGATCAGGGAGATTGGACGGTAACTTTTACACTTGCTTGGATCTTTGTCCTTTTTAAGAATCAGACTGATCCGGGATTGTGTCATGGTTGGAGGAAGCTTTCCATTCTTTAATGATTCCATATAAACTTCTAGCAAAAGTGGAGCCAGTTCTGTAGCATAGGATCTAAAAAATTCTGAGGCAAAACCATCTGGCCCCGGAGCTTTGCCAGCAGGTAGGGACTTAATTACCTCGTCAAGCTCCTCCAAGGTTATCTCAGAATCAAGAGAGTTTTTTTGCTCAATCGTCAATTTAGGAAGATCTAATGGTTCCACAAAGTTTCTAATATCTTCATCAGTAGACGAAGACGTGGAACTATAAAGATCAAGATAGAATTCTTTAAACGCATTATTAATATCAATGGCTGAGGTAAAAATTTCACCACCAGCAGATTTCACTGAGGGAATGATAGAAAGAGACTCTCTCTGCTTTATATATCTAGCCAAAAACTTCCCTGCTTTGTCACCCAACTCAAAGTATGACTGTCTTGCCCTGAATAACCAAAACTCCACTTTCTGCGACAAAATAGTATTATACCTATATTTCAATCGGGTCAGTCCTCTGAGGCCATCAGATGACATACGCCGCTTCAGCTCTGCCTCGGCACTTTTAATATTTCCTTCCAACTCCACAACTTCTTGTGCTTTGGATTTTTTGGTGAATGAGGCATACTGTATGATCCGACCCCTAAGAACCGCCTTAAGTGCCTCCCAAGCCATGCCCACAGAGGATACTGAGGACCAGTTGGTCTCCATATAAACATTGATTTCAGTCTTTAACATTTGTTGGAAATCAGGATTTTGCAAAAGGGACACATTAAGGCGCCAACTATATGATTTCTTTTTCTCCATATGTGGCAACACCTCTAAACTCACCAGGGCATGATCTGAGATTAAATGTTTCCAATTGAGCAATGAACAACAGATGAAATGAGGGATTTGGATATTAAAAAAAATCTATTCTAGAATAAATCTTATGGACTGATGAAAAAAATGTATAGTCCCTCCCAGATGGGTTCAAAAGTCTCCAAATATCCGTAAGACCAAGATTTTTACACATCCTGTGAAATGTAAATGTTGCTCTAGGGGATTTGCACACTTTTGCTTCACTGTGATCAAGCACTGAGTCCATCAAAAGATTAAAGCCTCCTCCCAATGTTATATCATGAGGGGTGCCAGCGGCTTGCAGCATCCTTTCAAGATCTATAAAAAAGTCCTGATCATCAGCGTTAGGTGCATAAATATTAGCCAAAATCAACCTTTGCCCTTGAATTTCAGCTAAAACAATAATGACTCTTCCTAATTTATCTTAAATCTGTTTGAGACATTTGAATTGTAAATGTTTATTTACCAATATAATGACTCCCTTGCTCTCACTTGAGCCAGCACTAAAAAAACATGTCCACCCCATATCTTCCCAAATTTTTCAGCTACCTGCGGGGAGAGATGTGTTTCTTGAAGAAACACAATATCATATTTCCTACGTTTAAGAAAAGTAATAACCTTCCTTTTTTTTATGGGGTGCCCCAACCAATTCACATTCCATGTGGAGAGCGATAGTATACTCATATAAACAACTGACATATTGATATAATAAAAAAAATAAATTGTGTGTTAAAAATAAAATGATACAGACCACATTCCCCATTGGTGAAACAATCAAACCCCAAACATCCCCCCGAACAAAACAAACAGAAAAAAGAATAACGTGCGCATTAACACTGCGCACGACAGCGCCAACCGGCGACAATCCCTCTAAACTCAAAAGGTCCATGAACGCCCATGAGTCCCCACGACAACTTTGCCATCGGATTGCTCAATTTTGCCTCACAAATTTGTGAGGCAAAATTACATAACAGAAAATACATTGTAAAATAAACCCCAGCAAATAAGAAGAATGAACACAAAGAATGTGCAGATTCATTAACAGAACTGTCTCAAAGGTGTGATCTTCCACAAAACAAATTCCAGCTGATATAAAACCATTCAGATTCCTTGGACAGACAAACAAATGATCAGTGAGCCAGCTGTTATGAGTTCAGTGGATGACGTAATCATTCCAATGTCCCGTAAAAAAACTCAAAACAAACTACAGCCAGCAGGAGGAATAAGCACGAAGAACGAACAGATTAATCCACAGCTGTTCCAAAGGAGTGTTATTCAATAGAATAAGCTCCAGCCGCTAGGCGGAGCCAACACAAAAAGAAACAAAATCGGCATCCTGGTTCCCCTGGTGATCGAGTCAATTCACTCGGAGGCCGCACAAAACTACATACCATGACTTATACAATCCGTCAACTTTATAAAAGGCATCCTTTGTGTGAGCATGCAGATATTTTGCGGTCATCCGTAGTGTCTATCCTCAATCTGTCTGGGAACTTCAAAAGTTTCTTTAAGGAAAAGCGTAATTCACAAAACAAGCTCCAGCCGCACGGTGGAGCCAATGCAAACAAAAAAAAATGTCGCCTAGCTTCCTCGAGTAAGTACAGTGAGTCGACCCACTCACATGAGAAATATCCACTGGTTTACTCAGACATTGATTCAATAAAAGACATTGCCTGATTTGGACATGTAAATACTTTGCGACCGTTTTTCGTTTCTATTCTCAGTTTGGCCGGAAACATTAGAGCAAACGAGATCTTTTTCTGATGTAAGAGTTTCTTGCATTCCTTGAACCGATCGCGTTTCACTCTTGTCGAACTCGTAAAGTCCGGGAAAAATAAAATATTATGGTTCTTCAGAAAGCTTCCCTTTGCTCCTCGCCTGGCGCAACACAAGATCTTTATCGGATGATCTCAGAAATCTGGCCAAAATCGATCATGGCCTGTCTCCCTCAGCAGATCTGTGAGCTGGGACTCTGTGAGCTCGTTCGATTTCCAACTTGTGGCCTGTTATGTTGAGCAGACTCGGGATAAACTCGTCTAGGAATTTCACCATATCTCTGCCCTCCTCATGCTCAGGAATTCCAACAATTCGAACATTATTCCTGCGGCTTCTATTCTCAAGATCTTCAATCTTGTCAAGGAGATTTTCCAAATCAACTTTGGTCGCGGGCGGATTAGCGGTTAATTCCCTCTCCGAAGATTTCAGAAAATTGATTAGTTTTTTCAACATCAGTCACTCTTGTGACTAGCTCAGAGAATTTTATTTCCATCGCCGTAATTGATCAACGTATTACAGCGAGATCCTCCAAGTCAGCAAGAATCTTCGTCAACATCACCGACATGTTGGACAACTGACGCTGGATTCCTTCTCCCGCCGCGCCATCCAAATCGAGTCCCCTGTCTGCCCGATGATTTTGACTTCTTTGCCATGTTTTGCAACAAAGAGCAAATGTGTAACTGGGTGTATCAAATTCACCAGATTATAACATGAAAGTAATTAAAAATTTAGCAAAGTGCGCAGAGATCGTCGCTCACATGTCTGCTCCTTGCATGGTGTCACGTGACCCCAAAAGCAATTTATTCAACATAATGAAGCATCTCCTCGACAGACATACATTAAAAAAAAAACGTCCTCTTGTCTCCTCGCCAGTATACCGCCCATAGAATGTTTATGGGACTGCCTCGATATGGTATTTTATACTAAGCTTGTAGGCTACCCTATGTAGAAGGGTTGTGCTAATGTCGCACTGTCCGATATGGTTGTCATCTTGGATTTATGCTGACACCTTGCGGTGTGGATGTAGCAAAATGCAAAAGCATTATGTTTTGGTTACCAATGTCATTGTAGAAATGTGCTATTCACAATCTGTTATGATTGATTTATTCCTTTATATTCCTTATTATAAATGTATTATTATATTTTTAAATATATTAACTGCACAGAAAGCAGTATTTGAATTATTTGAATAATGTTTCAGTTGTCAAAAATCTACAAATACATTTTAAAAAGTTACTTAATCCAGGGCTTTTAGCAGACCGATGATCGAAAATAAACCATGTGTTTTTTTTAGACAACAATTTAACTTTTATATTGCATTACATTAAAAATCAGGCAGGAAAAAGTATGTATTTTTTTGTTAAAGCTGATGTAATTTTTTCAATGTTAAAATATTTTCTCCTATCCCATCTTAATATGTAGAGAACACTATAACTTACCAAAATGAATCTGTTTGTTGAGCGACCCATCCAACTTGGCACAGCAACATCGGGTCATGCAATAGTGTGAGTCTGGGGCGGAGCTATTAGTTTTTTCAACCAATGGCATACAGAGGGTGTTTTCGGAAATCTGTTTGAAAATTTTGTTTTTTTATTTCTGCTTGGTGATGCTAGTTCAGCTTCAGCTTTAAATTAAATTTTAAATAAAATGTAAATACATATTTATATACAATATATTATACTGTATATTCTTTTTAAGCAAAACTTTTAATTCAGTGTTAGTTTATGTGTGCTGTTTCAGAGTTCTTAATGTCTGGTTTAGGGAGCACATTGCTTTAGTTGTTGTATTTATGTCCATGTAAAACCTTTATTTGCTCTCATTCAAAGTACTTTTGCAGTGTTTGAAGAATATGAGTTGCGCATATCTTCAGTGACTTTTCCCTTTCAAATGAATAAAATATAAGACACTCATACATGCTCTGGTAAATATTTATATCCTGTGTTTCAAGTCTGACATTTACCCAGATAGTGTTCAGACCTGCATCTCATCCTTTGTTGTTTGGAGGAAGAGCTCTGCTATGTGATGAAATGAGATGACCCTTTCTTTTCTTTTTCTCCTTCCTTCTCTCTGTCTCTATTTTTTACCCTCTTTTGTTTGCCTGAAGGAAAATGAGACAAACAACATAGCAATATAATCCTGACCCTGAGTTAGGTGCCTATTTAATCTGATCACATCGACACTAAATTCAACTCAACATGAATGACCCAGAGAAATGGAGAAGCTCAGATGATCTCTAAACTAAAGAACCCCACCTGCCATGGTCTTTCAGGCCAGAGTTTCCTCTGTACCTTCAAAGACTTTGAAGATTGTGAAATGGCTGTGAGAGCCAGCAAGCCTTTTAGTTTATTATGAGTCAAGAAGAACAAAAACAAAACCTCAGTGAAACTCAACACACACCAGGAAGAATAGATACTCTTATTGCATGCCATTATAGCCATTGTGGTTGCCACCAAATTGCTAAACTGTAGTTATATCTTGGCTTTGGAGGCATTCACAAACTCCTCTCTGTATAAGCTGTGGTGTTTTGCTTAAATAGTTGATTTTGTTTGTTTGTGAAAGCGTGTCAGGTTTTGCTTACATTGTGGGGACCAAGGGTGCGTCTCATCTCGCTCCCTAGCTCAATATGTTATGAATCAGTATATTTTGAACACGAATTCTGGCACTGGCAAGGGTGTTGATCCACTGAGCATTGGGACACTTATGACTCGAATACCTGTGACACGATTACAAGCTTGCACGTTTTAACACAGCTTTAACAACGTCACTGTAGAAATGACATTATCATGCATTTTCATTGTAGATGTTATAACCTACAATGCTATTATGAAATATAAACTACATAAATTAAGAAATATAATTACAAAAAAGTGTATTTAATCTTACAACAGCTCAAATGCACATTCTGGATAAAAGATCACTACAAACAAAATCCCTTTTGAAGAAAGAACAAGTCTTTGACTCCATAATTTTACACTTGCGCTTATCCTCTCTTAACTTAAAAGACTTCAGAAGCGCTCAACTCTGATCTTTCATCATCAATACAGAACACTGGGATTCAGGCCTGGATGTCAAGGGGAGTGTTGGAGTTTGGCCATTTTTTTAAAAATGGTCAAATTAAAGGTGCGATATGTAACATTTTTAACATTTTTAACATTTTTTTTGCCAATGTGTGAACGGCTTGTAACGCAACTTAAAAAATAAGCCCTTCCTGGACTTCCTAGGTTTCCTATTAAAGCCTGTAGACTGATTATCATGCGAAGGGAGCAGGTTGCTTTTGCCGGAAAAATCCAAAGGATGTGACGTTTTGCGCGCTCCCGAGAGCCTTGCCTCAGTGCTTCCTTATTTAACAGTGTCAACAGACAGTCTGCAACACTAGGTAATGTTATCTTAGAGATGGAATCCAACAAACGTCCAGCTCCCAGCACAACACCGACTCCTACACAAACTCAGAGTAAACCAAAAAAAAAAAAAACATTTATCTACTGAATTCCATCTGGCTAAGCGGGAACGTGATCGTGGTCGAGCGAAAACTAGAGTGAACATCGGCAGGACATTTGATTCCTGAAGGGAACTTAGTTCGGTTTTGGGGATCAAAACCGACCCTGAAGAATTGGCGTTCTTCTTATTGGACAGGTAAGCTTACATAACTGCAAAGCATGTGAAATATAGTGCCATAAGGATTGATCTGTGTAATTTTAGCTAACTTAATCTTGCCTGCTAACGCTGACGAATTGCAAGCTACCATACTTTGTAACTTTAAAATAATTTCAACGATCTTCTCTTTATACTAAAAGTCGGGTATGCTGATTCACAGTAACTGACATAATGTTAATCTGTAATTATTCAGCAAGGTAAACTACAATAACACATGAAATGAATGCTAGACAGTGCTCAAGATAATGCAAAAAGACCATTCATTAGTGTAATGTAACTTGGTTATACAGAAAATATATACATTCTATTAGCGCATTGATATATCAAAAGTGATTACTTCAAACTACAGTCTCGCATAGTCAGACCTATATCCACACTTTGTTTTAGCCCTGTTCCAGCACTGGAGAGTCAAATATAATATGCAGTCTCAAAGTTTGTAGTAAAACAATCATAACTGTGTAATTTTAATTATGCTACCTTTTCTGTCATCATGATGCCGGTGAATCACGTTCAGTCTCCTTGTTTTTGTTATGCTCGCTTGCGTCCCGAGCAACAGGCTGCAGTTCACTTAATGGCCACAGGTGTCATTAATAACAAGGGTTTCTGAATCTTACATACTGCACCTTTAAATAATTTCAGCTTGCTTGGTAATGATTTCTATACGCTTCTTCAACTGTGGCACTTTATAGAGTCACAGATAAGAGAAGGTAATATACGATTTACACTTTTTTCCTCATCCACTCTTAAGAAGAAATTTCTGACTTATACACTATGTTATCTAATGTTGGTCCTTCACCTTTTGATTCTTTGAGGGTGAAATGGGAAAGAGACACTGGGTCATCTTTCAGTGACGAGGAATGGTTATCTGTTTGTGCAAGTGTTTTTCCTAAGTGTGCCCCAATTTCGGCCCATGAGCAAAATGTTAAATTTATCCATAGGCCCTACTTAACACTGTTTTTTTTTTTGGTATTGGTATTGATATTGGTATTATTTCCCAATACTTCTCAATTATGCATTAAATGTAAGACAGACATCGGCACTGTGATGCATGCATTCTGGGATTGAGATCAAAGCCTTTCGGAAAGAGATTCACAAAATTATAAAAATGATCATTGGAAAGACTTTTACAATATCTCCAAATGCATATCTCTTGAATTGTAAAATTGAATGTGGGTCTTGATTGTGATAAAGAATGTGTACTGAATTATTGCAAAAAAATAAACAAATAAAAAAATACTATTGTTATGTTCAACTTCACAGATACCTTCAGTCAAAATGTGGATGTATCAGGCCGGCACTCTTCTGCCATTAGAAAAACTTACTTGTGACCTACATCATAGGTCTGACATTTTCTGGTGCACTTGGTCTTCTCTTTGGGACTTTCTTGAAGGAGCTCATTGACTATTATTTCCCATTTATCATTGTATGTATTTTATTTTCGCAGATTCTTTTATTTATTTTTTTCTTCTGTTTGTATTCATTTTGAGTTTTACATGCCTTTTCAGATATGCCCTGTTCTTATCTATAATGACTTCAGAAGACACTTCTGGAAAGTGACCATAGTGAACTACGATGCTCCCTGGTTTTTACGGTGCATTCTGGGAATTTATTGGGAGCGAACATTTCTGGGCACTGGAACAATTTTGGAATGGGACATCCCTAAATGTAACCAAGTCCCTGGTCAGTGCTCTGACTACTGAACTAGGGAGCTGATTGAGACTCATTCCAACTGTCCCTACAAAGATAGTAAACCTAAACCTAGTTGAATTTGGTAAGCCCAACAAAATTCGAGTAAATGTATTTTATTTATTTATGTACTAACTAGTGAAAGTTAATGTTAGCATGCTAAATACATGCTGTGGGAAGCACTATAGAGTGTAGTTTAATAACTGCATTATGGATAGCAGCACAGCAATTGCTCAATGAAGTGAGCAATCAATTTCATGTGCAACATATACCTGTCACCATAATGATAACCCCCAAAACTCCAACATAACAAAACATTAAACACTAACAAGGATCCCCCTTTATATTCATCTTGCACAAAAACATATAAAATAACACTTAATTTTAACATTTACTTTCCCTATCAAGTCCCATGCAAAAGCATTCTGGGAAATGGAAATCCCCTGCCCAGTTTCATCACTGCTAGATTTAACACCACAAAAAGTATTCATGTAGTCCCAACTCAAATAGATTAAGTAAATTTTCATTTTAAATTGATAGAAAGCAAACAAATCAATTTGTGAAAAAGGTTTTTAGAATTGTGATGCTTTAGCAGCAAAAATCCTTTTTTAAACGTGTATAAAATCAATTATATGTATATACAGTTCATTTACATTTAGTAAATGTGTGCATGTGATGTTTGTGGAGGGTTTAGTGATGGTCTGCATGATGAGATTATTTGGCGTGTTTATTTGACTGTTTTTCTCCTGGATGGGACACACATCTTGCCATGTACTGCAGTAACAGTATGCTGTATGTTTGTGCATGTGCGTGTGATATGCCCTAGCATCTCTGTGTTAAGCTCTCAGTCCACAGACAACAAAGCTCCTCTGCCTGCAGTACAGACTGAGATTGATGAGGCTGAAAATTACCTTGAGGTGGCAAACAGTCTTGTTTATTTTCCGCTTGCAATTTGAAAATTGCTCTTGTATACAGGATTTTGTTATTTGAGACAATGATGATATGCGTTGGCATTTTCAATAACTGTCATAGTAAAATCTCTAAGTTTAATAAAGCACATGTTATACTCTTGCTTGTTGACACAGTTGACATATCCATTGGCCTGTGTTTGACCAGAGGCTAGAGTTAGTCATCAGATGGGGGCGAAACGTCCGGTAGAGTCACAGACTGCTATTTTTAGGGAAATGCTCATGTTTTTCAAACTTAAAACAGCTGCACAAGTTCAAAGGAGGCCTTATGTAAGTTTGTTCTCTCAAAATGTGCCCCTTTGTGTGAATATTGACAAAGTAAATGATTGTGCAGATGTTTGCTGGCTGTTGCTTCGTATTTTGTTGATGCGTATATGTCTTTTGCATGTTTACCCTAGACTCCACAAATAACTTTTTAGATGACATCATGAAATCAGAACTGACCCTGATTACTTTTTATTTTAATTTTATTTGATCCCCTTTTCTCCCAATTTGGAATGCCCAATTCCCACTACTTAGCAGGTCCTCGTGGTGGCGTGGTTACTCAACTCAATCAGGGTGGTGGAGGAAAAGTCTCAGTTGCCTCCGCTTCTGAGACAGTCAATCCGTGCATCTTATCATGTGGCTCTTTGTGCATGACACCGCGGAGACTCACAGCATGTGGAGGCTCATGCTACTCTCCATGATCCACGCACAACTTACCATGTGCCCCATTGAGAGTAAGAACCACTAATCGCGACCACGAGGAGTTTATTCCATGTGACTCTACCCTCCCTAGCAACCGGGCCAATTTGGTTGCTTAGGAGACCTGGCTGGAGTTACTCAGCACACCCTGGATTCGAACTCGCGACTCCAGGGGTGGTAATCAGCGTCAATGCTCGCTGAGCTACCCAGGCCCCCCCGTTTACTTTCTTAATAAAAGTCTTCTGTTATTGTGCAACTTATTCTATTTTCATAATTCACTTTCACTGCCTTTGAAACTTATTTCCTTTTTTGCTTTTCAACAAATAGTATCATATATCACCCCAGTCAAATACCAGTCTATAAAATCAAGTCCCACCCTACATCATTTCCAGCTGCATTTTCTGTGTCACTCAGAAATATATAATATATGTTTCATTTCAGAACTTAAAAGCATTGCAAATTCTGTTTCATTGGATTTAATGACCACCACTGATACTTTACATACACTGGTAGAAACAAAGTATTCTCCTCTCACTCTGGGCATCTTCTTCTCATTCACATGATTGACAGGAGCTCCATCACTCCTGTTCCATGCTCAAGTTGCATAACACTGCAATTCAGCTATCCATTTTTGAACTAAGCCATTAAAAATAATTACTAGGGGAGTCCTTTGTCAGCTGTATTTAATTCAAGGACCCAAACTGATTGGTTGTCATAGTGCGCTCTCTTATTAGTAATTAATTAGTAATTGTTTTAAATGTTTGTGTTTTGTACTTTATTTGAACCCTGATGAAGGCCTACATGCTGAAAACCGTTGGGTTGTTTTATTAATTTTAAGTTAAATTAAAGTATCTGTTCATCTATTCTATCCTTATAAATTATGGGACACAAGTATGAAAGTGAGAAGAGTGAAGATGATAGAGCAGTTTTCAAATCAGAGATTCGAATATTTTGTTTAAAGTTCAACTTTTGAGAATGAAGTGAAAGCAGGCATTGCCACCAAAACCAGGACTGCTTAGAGACCTAATATAAATTCATAGATATTTATTCTTACAAGGAATGTTTCTGTTTAATGCAAGTTAAACTCTATTGACAGTGTTTGTTGCATTATGTTGATTAACACAGAACATAATTTCGACTGAAATTGCAATCACTAAGGCATATAATAAATGTTGTTGGAGTTGGAGCTTGAGGAGAAAACTTCAGCCAACAAAAATGCTTGCTCCGGTCCGGTTATCAACTGTGGTCCATTCTGATGAGTGACTCCGATTTCACCACAGTGTTCTTTGTAAAAGTCTGTTCTCAAATCTGGGCCAGGAATCTCTGTCACGTCTGCGTGTGATTTTGAATTCTCCACTGTTATTCAATCTCACCAAGGAGCCCCTGTCATATCTGTTCTGTGGCTGTGACTGACATGCCACTAGGAATGACAAAACTTTTTATGAGCTCACAATTACACTATTTACATAAATTAAAGAATGTAATGTACTGTATATAGTAGTGCATAATAACCTCTCAGACTAATGGCCTCTTATGGTTGGTTGGTTGATTGCATTTGTGCTTGCTGGAGTGTCTTTTTGTTTTGTTTTTGTAGTGTGTCTAAACAAATGTATGCATGTCTCTTTTAAACAAGATTCCATTTACCACCTGCTTTTTATTGATGGTAATAATGGTTAACTGTGTCAGGCAAATTGCGCTTTTTTTGTGATTAATCGCTAATCGTTCTGCTGACTGATCATGAAAACACCAAGAGTAAATGTCCTCCAAGAATGCGCTTCCTGCGGCTGTGCCTTCCCTCTTCTTTTATGGGCATCAGAAATGACAAAAAACTCTTTTACCCCCATTAGACAGAGTGCTAGGAGAACACAGACGGGCCAAATGGCAAATCTTTTGAGGCCACACACTGACCTTCTGGCCTCAGCAGAGTGCTTGTGAAACCACTGTTGCCTATGTATGACTCCTCAGAAATCACTTGTGCAAACAGGCTGCTACGATGGTGCTGACTAATTGCATATGTGTGTGGATTTTAGGAATGTGTCATTACATCATTCCTTCTTTCATTCATCTATGCAGAATCCATTCCTTCTTTTTCTTAGGGGGGGATTCTCTCACTTTTATGCTCTTTTCTGCACTTGCTCCCCCAATGGGAGTTCCAAGGTCACCAGCCCAGATTGGGATCTTTTAATTGAGGATGCTTGAACTGGAAATGAAGAATAATGTAATTGTGGTGGATGGATAGGCTCTATTGATTTCTTATTGAACCCTCTATAGGAGTCCTATGGACATCATGGTAAAGGTCAGAGTCTCTATTAGAGCCCACTGTCATTCATTTTGCTCTCTTTGCCTTTCAGTTTCTTGTCTTTCAGTTGTAGATATGGACTGTTTGCTGTATGGACATTATTTGACTTAAAAATGACTTAAAAATGTAACTCCATAGTACAACAAGCCCTAACATGATAACCTTGACACAGTTGCTAGGAGACAAGATTTATGTTGCTCTTGGAAGGATCAGCGAAATCTAGCAGGAAAACATTATTATTGGCTGAAGACAAGTGCAGATTTCTAATGTGATTATTGGATTTGTGTCATTTGTACATGTCTAATCGAGTTCCTCTGTGATAGTTACATTAGCTGAGGCAGAGCTCGCTTTCAGCATCTGGAAAATCTGTCCAGGTTGTTTTCTTTAGCTGTAGGGCTGTCTGAGAGGAGAGAAAACATTAAAATTATCCCCCACTGGTGTTTGAAAGCCTCTGTGGCTTTGCTGCACTCATTTTCCATTTTTAAAGGCCATTTTTCTTATCCTATTATGATGGAGCTACTCTTGATTTCAGGTTTCATACACGCACACTCACTGAGGGATGGTATTTTGCCTAATCAGAAACTGAAGCCGGAATTACAGTGGTGTCATTAAACTCATGTTGAGGTTAAACCAGGCAGTTTCCTCTACTGGTTGGCAGATGATTTGTAAAAGGTTATACTCAGGGTTGGGGAGTAACGGAAGACATGTAACGGGATTACGTATTTAAAATACAAAATACAAAATATAAGTAACTCTATTCCATTACAGTTACAATTTAAATCATTGGTAATTAGAATACAGTTACATTCAAAAAGTATTTTGATTACTGAAGAGATTACTTTGCATTTTATTGTCATTTGTTTCATTTAATATTTAGTCCTTTCAGATGGAAAACATTTATACATATAAATGATACGATCCAAAGAGCATTTGAACAGCGGTGAAACACTTTCTTATGATGTTACATTCAGCAGCAGACAGAGAAGTAAGTTTGAAGTAAGTTTGGAGCAGAAGAAATAGAAATAAACCTTGTGTAAATTGTCAGCTTTACGCTAAACTAAAATGCTATTTCTAGCCATTTTACATGCACGTTACCAGGCACGATCATATTTTTTTATCAAGAAAATTCATGTTGGATCATAATTTCTTTTTTTCTAGTAAGACCTTTGATATTAGGGCAAAAATCGTATTCTTGATAATAATTTTTGTATTGCTTTCCTGTAAAAATATCTAAATATCCTTTAACAAGAAACAACACTGCATAAGATATTTAGGTTTTTCAGAGAATATATTTTTAACATGTGTATTTTGTCTTACTGTACTGGCAGAGTTTTTATTGTCAAAACAAGTGAAAAAATCTACCAGTGCTGAAGAAGTAATCCAAAGTACTTAGAATATGTTACTGACCTTAAGTAATCTAACAGAATACATTACAAATTACATTTTACAGCATGTATTCTGAAGGATATGCATGCTTTTAAGAAGACTTGTCACTGGAGAAGAGAAACTCTATATTCCCATTGCTAGCATGGAGTAGCTCAGACCAATACAGCAAGGTCAGGGAGAAGCCATATTCTTCCATTTAACATTGACACTATAGGTGTTTCATATTGATATGCACTATTATAACAGAAATCTAATGGAGGGTTAAAAGAGGTAAAGTCTCTTTATGTTCCTCCTTTATACAAAAAAGGAGAATTCATGATGAGGGCTAAGAGAACTTTGAGTGACATTTGGTTGAATAGTGCAGAAGTACACCCTCAAATCGTCTAAGATTCAGATCTGAAGAACTGTTGTGTAACCATGGAGACTGCCTCCACTAGTAACATACAGGGTGCAAACATAAAGATAACCTCTAGTCAGAGGGCTAGTTTGCTTAACTCACAAACATGGAAGCCTCATACACTCTGATGTTCATAAACACTGCACATCTATGCCCACACACACACACACACATGCATAATTTATATGAGGTTTATCAGAATTGGAGCCTTTTGCAAGGACAGGATCAGATTTCATGGCTTGCTCAAAACAAATATCAACGTATTAGGGCTGAGAAATTTAACATGTTTATTTCTGCAATTAATAGCTGACTGTTTAACTTATTTTAAATTAACGTATTTTAACGCAATTAATTCAGTATCTGTTTTTTTGTTTGTTTTTTTTTCACTCGCTTAACTCAACTTCACATCCTAGCACAGAAGCTGATTGTGTGGAGCAGTGCATGCTTATTCCTTACACGCAATGCATGTCCTGGGCATAATAAACATGGGAGTGGATTTACTGTACGGAGAATGGAGAATTCACCCGCAAGTGGTGAGCCAGGTGTGGGAGAGATACAGGCAAGCTGCTGCACCTCTTTGCATCACCTGAAAATGTTCTCTCACTGTCATCTGAACTGTTGTCAAAAGCGAAACTGGGTGAGAGAGACCCAGCATCTGCAAGATAGAGACTGAACAGCAAGAAAATAATAGTTTTAGATTTAAAATTTCAGAAAATTAAACTTTAGCATTCAATTTGTTTTATATCTGTATGTATTTTATCTTGCCAATAAAGCTTTATATGTACTGAATCTGCCAATTTGATCACTGGAAAACGGCAGAAGATTTTGCCCAACTTTTAATTACAGCATTTCCACTGATTTAATGGCATGTATACATATAATTGAATCAAAGATTTGTACCTGTGAAAATGAACATTTTAACATTTATATATTTAAATAATTAAAATAAATGATGACTAACCAAGTTCTTGCAAGTTCTTTGAGTAAAAGTATAAAGTAACTATATTTATGATTATACATTAATGTTTGTTGTAATGTACCGTGTACCATGATTAATTGCAATTAATGTGCGATTAAATAGTTAAAATGTTGTCATTGATTCACAGCCTACAACATATTAAAGCTAAACCTATTGTTGTATTTTGTCATTATAGTTATTACATAATGTGTTATGTTGTTAATAAATCACAGCATTGTTTACTGTAGACTACATACTGTAGATTGAATGTATACACACGATCGTTTACTTAGCTATCTAAATGAGGACGTAACATAGACTTCCATTGTTTTTATATAAAGGTAATTATAAATACTATAGATTAACCCAAGTCTAAACCCTTAGACTACCCCTAAAATATTTTTTTAAAATTAATTTCTTAATTAATACGTTTTCCAATAAAGGATGCCCCCAAATGTCCCCAAAAGGAGGTTGTGTCAGATTTAGCTAACTTCTGGGGACAAACTTGTATGTACATATATACACAAACAATCTCAGACCCCGTTTACACCTGGTATTAAGATGCATCTCGGATGATCCGATCACATGTGGTCAGGTGAGACACCGCTGTTTACACCTGGTCACTTAAATGCACCCGTATTTAGCGCTGACTCTTGTGTTCGGATGACCCGAAACGCATCTTAATACCAGGTGGAAACGGGGTCTCAGACACATACATACTCACAGAGATCCAAACACACACTGTAAGAAAAATCCTGTTAAATTTTCGGTCAAAAACTGGCAGCTGTGGTTGCCAGAAATTCACTGTAAAAAATACGGTAACCATGCTTCAGGCTTTATGGGATGTAATTTTGATGCCTGTATATTTTACCGTGCATTACCGTTTATATTATTAAATGATATAAACTTAATACTTTAAACTTCTGAAAATGTAAAAATCTGCTTTTCACTTTATAATGTATTGTTACTCACCATAGTAATTACAAAAGGGCACATGATGACATGAAGTTCATCAAGAGAGGCCCTTCCTGGAACAGATTAATAAGTATGTAGAGACAGTGCTCAGTGTCATTCACACAAACACTAAACACTATCAGGGTGACACATGTGAGATTAAAATAATGCAATAATCATTAACTAAACTACATCAAATATAACACAGAACATCCCAATGTAGATAAGTGATATTAAAAATAAGAAGAAACATAACTATTCCCATAAAATAAAATTAAATGTGATGGGTAACGCAGGGAATTCTGGGAACGTCCAATTATTGTTGTTTTTTTTAACCGTAATTTTAACAATAATTTACTGTAAAAAGTACATGTACTCTCTTGTTAAACATAATATAATTTTTTTACCATTAATTATATGGTAAAATCATACTTTTTACATATAAAAAAAATAATTTTGACAACATTGTACTGTAAAATTACATGTATTATCTTTTTAAATATATTATAATTTTTTATCGTATATTTTAAGGGAACTGCCCATTTACCAATTAACTTTTTTTTTTTTTACTGTAGCATTTTTGCAGTCTTTTACCATTAGAACTATAGACATTTTTTACAGTGCAGATTCATGTTGTCAGAGTCCCACAGGGGCACTGTAATGTGTCTTGTAGTGGGGCATTGACCCGAGGTGACCCTGACTTGTGGGGGGCACAGAAAGAGCAGCTGCTTATAGGATGTTATTCTCTGAGGGGCGGATCACAACACAAGTAATATGGCATAAGTTAGCATGATGGAACAAGCCCAGGGCCCACCCAGGCCTCTGAGCAGCAGCATAAGGCTTTTGCCTCCTTTCATTCTTATGCTAATAGTTCTCGCTGTATCGCTGTAAGGCTAAAAAACAGAGACCATTCCGAGGCCAGCCAGCTCTGTCACAGCATCCACCTGCTGCTAACCAGCCTCAGCAGCTCTGGAATGTTCTGGAATGCTTCCTGCTATCAGTTACATAATTCCTCAGTTAAGTGGTGTTCACACAGGATGTGCTCTTGTGAGTTATTTTTTATTGTTGGTCTATGTGTACATGTGTTAAATAGAAGCTTGTCTGTGTTAAAACAAAACATGTTAATCCAGCCTAAGATGCTTTGCGTGTCTTCTAGCTGATCTTACAGCCTGGCCAATCTGAAAAGTGCCCAAAAAACCTCTAAACCCGCAAACAGATAGCAGGGTGGGAGATTATCTTAGCCAGCAAACTAACTTAGGCTGGTTTAAGCTGCTTTTCTACCACAGGTGTATATCAACAGTCTTTGGCCCTTAGTGTAACTTTTCTTCTGCACATAACAGGACATTATCAATGTCACTCGTAAAATGATGGACCAATGAGAAGAGGCTGGGAGCAGGACATGATCACTAGTATATTAGCGTGTGTACAGTAGCAACTGTAACTTTTGTCTGCTACAATGTCAGAGGAGGGTCTTATCGTGGTGGTGTTTGAGAATGTTTTAGCCATAGGGCTGGGTATCGATACAGATTTCCCGATTTGATACAATTCCAGTTCACAAGCTCTCGATTGGATTCTGATTTTGATATGATTTGGTTCGATTTGTGATTGATTTGGGTACATTTCAGTTATTATGTCTATATTTGCTTACATATGAAAGAAATATACAGGGATCCTTCTAACTTGGTAAATTACAATATATTAATTACAAAAATTGACAATAGGGCCCAAACTATGCAGTTCAATTGCTATTTATTTAACAGATATAATAATCAACACAACCAAAACTGAAGTAAACTTTAAAGTTAAAGTAAAAGATATATCTTGGGATTTTAAGAATAAATAACACAATTGTTTAAATGAAGACTGCGATTAATCGGAAAATCTATGTTTATACTCAGCCCTATTTAGCCAGTTAGCAAGCTAGATGTCTTGCTAAACCAGAGCAAGCTTGCTAGCTCTCCGCCGTCTTACATAAAGGGGCATATTTACATTGTAACAAGTTGGGCTAATTAATTAGTTAACTAATTAATTAAACATGCAACAAACTGGCGACAAGCCTGGGCATTAAAAAACCATGCATTCTGTTCCATTCCGTTGCACTCTGTCTAGCTTCTTTTGAATGCAAGAACGCATCCTGTCCTGTGTTTACCCCCCAGTCTACTGCATACATCTAGTACTGTCATCTACTGCCTTTATTTGTGGAAAAGTATCCATATGTGGCAGGAGTTTTCTTTTGTGGTTGATTTTGTTACAAAACTCTTAAACTTTGATAAACTACATTTCTAATGTGCCTTACAATTACATTTTTCCCAACTCAAATCAGAAAAAATGCTTAGTTGCAATAGCTGACTAAAAACAGTGGGGAGCCTGAGGGGAGAGTTGTCATTGTGGATTGCTGAGATTTGAAGATAAACCATCACACTCAGACTTCCCTCCTGATTAAATTAAAAAACTATTCTGTTCAGCACATTGCACTATAGAGGAGATTTCTTGTTATTTTTATTTTGACTGTACCTGAATGCAACTTCAAAAATAAATGTTTTTTTTTTTTTTTTGGCTGAATATCATGAGTTATACAGTATATATTTTAATGTCGCTTATGAAACGGTGAGAGTCATGAATTTGGAACGAAAACAGAATCAAGTTATGTTTAGTGGTGGTGTAGTGGGCTAAAGCCCTGAACTGATAAGCAGAAGGTTGCCAGTTCGATCCCCAAAGACACCACTATTATGTCCTTGAGCAAGGCACTTAACTCCATGTTGTTCCAGGGGGATTGTCCCTGTAATATGTGCACTGTAAGTCACTTTGGATAAAAGTGTACAAATGCATAAATGTAAATGTAGTGCTTATTCATAGACAAATGTGAAAACACTGAACATTTTGCTAGTGTTCATTGAGCTTAAAGTCTACATGAAATGACATTTGCAACACATTGTACTTCCGTAATGCGACAT
Source organism: Myxocyprinus asiaticus (assembly GCF_019703515.2). Lineage (NCBI taxonomy): Eukaryota > Metazoa > Chordata > Actinopteri > Cypriniformes > Catostomidae > Myxocyprinus > Myxocyprinus asiaticus. The sequence goes on along the minus strand of NC_059357.1, from coordinate 25,566,723 downwards.
ATTTCCAAGTGAAACTGAATTATCAGTGAGAAAATATAAGAACATCATTTTATCCATGAGGAAATAATTGGATCATGAAAAGTGGTCTTAATATGACAGGTGTTTCTAAGGGAGAGGCTGAAAATAAGAGGGCCTGGTCATGTCAGCCAAATAAAAATTATGGTTTCAGAGGTGGAACAAGTTATTTTGATGAAAGATTACAACAAAAAAAAACTTTCTCTTTGAAATAGCATGAACCGATGAATTGTGCACAATGAGACCAGAAATGTGTAGAAGAAAATAAATAGGGTCAATTTTGATTTTATGCTGACTTTGAAGCTAATGTTATCATTTTTTTCTGAAAAATACTTTCTCTTATCCCATCTATAAATTAGCTATTAATATTATTTTATAATATTTTATAATTTATTTCCCCCAAAAGTACATTTTGTGGCACTTTCAGAACATTGCTTTTTTTGTTTGAGTGGTCAGACTTTGCCCTTACCAGTGGTGTGATCATTGGGTGGGACTGTCTGTTTGACAAACATTGACAGACAATGGGAATGTTACGGACACCTGAAAACAGTCATTATTTTAGCAATTTCTAAAGGTGAAATTACACACTGCAGCTTTGAGTACAAACAGTACACAATCTTTCATTTGCTCAAATGCACACACTCACACCAAGACATGGTTCTGCTTTTCCCATTACTCTCACAACACACAAACTGCTGTGTTTGGTTTGGCTCGTGATGCTGCAGCATGCACAATATTGTGCTGTCAAAAATTTATCAAACATTCTTATTTATGAGGGAAGTTAAACCACATACCGTATTAAGACTCTCATTTCCACTGCAATAAATTTCTAATCAACCAATTGCAGGGACATGCACAGTGTTCTGGGATCTTGGGCCACTGCAGTTTCCAACATTATATCCTAAAAAAAATTTCTTCGTAAACCACCCAAACCCACACACACACACACACACATACACACAAATAAATGCAGTTAAAGACTTCTAGAGTAATATAGATAAGAATTACCATTGGTACCATTGGACTCTTCTGCTTTATGCAGAAGAGTCCACTCTTACAACCAAAATGCTCATTGAGCTTTATCTGACTCTGGCACTGTTGGTAGAACAGCTTTACCTATTTCTAGTGCATCAATACACTGACTGGGTCCAGGCATGCTGCCTTCTGTGTGGCTGAGTAATTATCTGTTCCCAGATTACTAAAACACAGCAAATATCAAGAGAGCCACCATAGAGATGTTTCTTAAGCTAAAGAAGATGCCAGTGACCCAAAGGAGTCTATCAGAGTCATGCAAAGAAGGTTATCAGAAAGCATCCTTTTTTAAAGTGTACAATAATGTTTTTATATTCCCAACATTAAGGGGATAGTCACCCAAAAATGAAAATTCTTTCATCATTAACTCACTTTCATGCCATCCTTGAAATGTCTGACTTTCTTTCTTCTGCTGAACACAAACGAAGATTTTTAGAAGAATATCTCAGCTCTGTAGGTCCACACAATGCAAGTGAATAGTGGACAGAGCTTTGAAGCTCCAAATATCACTTAAAGGAAACCACATGACTCCAGTGGTTTAATATATGTCTTCTTCTTCACTTTGGGTGAGAAACAGATCAATATTTAAATCATTTATAAATCTCCGCTTTCACTTTCAGGACTTACATTTTTATCTGTTTCTCACCCACACCTATCATATTGTTTCTGAAGAGATGGATTTAAGAGATGGAGTCTTATGGAGTACTTTTATGCTGCCTTCATGTGAATTATTGGAGCTTCAAAGACCTGGTCACCATTTACTTGCATTGTAGGGAACTACAGAGCTGAAATATTGTTCTTAAAATCTTCATTTGTGTTCTGCAGAAGAAAGAAAGTCAAACACATCTGGGACAGCATGAGGGTGAGTAAATGATGAGAGAATTTTCATTTTTGGATGAACTATCCTTTAAAAGGCCGTCATATGACATCAGAAGGCTTGGAATATACTGCAAGAGTGGTATGAACCACTTTTATAATGCCTTTGTTGTCATTTTGGGGCTTGACAGCCATTCACTTTCATTATATGGAAAAGAGGGGCCAGGATATTATTTGAAAATTCACCTTTTGTGTTCCAGAAGAAATAAAATCATACGGGTTTAGAATGGCATGATGGTGAGTAAAAATTACAGAATTCAAATTTTTGGTTGAACTATTCCTTTAAAATACAGTAGTTTCATAGCAACAAAAAATATATTCATCACTCAGATTCAGTCATCACTGTCATATTGAAGAGCAACAGCTGAAAATCCAGATGTGTTTGTGCTGATTAATCATAGAGAGGAAGTAGAATAAGAGAGAAGGAAATTGTTAATTAAAAGAAAGAGGCTGTTTGTAGGGCCTGGAGACTGTCACATACAGTTTTCATTTATCTGGATGTAGGCCGCGTCAGACAGGTCTGTGCAGACTCGTCTGTGCCATCCTCACTCTAATTAGCCCGCTTTAATCATGGACAAACTGCAAAGATCCCAGAGATACTTTAAAGTACCACTAACCTTTACTGTAGAAAACACTCCAAGGTGCCTTAAAGTTCAGTCATCGTAGTGTGTAATGAGAGGGGAAGTTTGTTTAGACTCTGGGCTGTTTTCATGCATCCTGTCTGAGAGCTGCCCTCATTTTTATCTGCGATCTGCAGGATACAACAGTTCTGCTCCCTCTAAAGTTCAGCTTAGTTCAGCATTATAAAATGTAAATTTTAAAGGTATTAATCAAGAGATTAGCTTTTCAAACATGAAGGGCATGTGCTGTCAGTGTGCAAGTGAAGTGCCCGTTTCACACGGCAAACATAAGCAGCGTGGGAGCATGCAGCAGTATAACTGCAACAGCAGGCTTGCAAGGTACTTTCACACTGACAGCATTTCTGTTGCATAACAGAGCTACGGCTCTATACGGAAAACAAAGTGATTTTCAGGGCTGCTATTTTGAGTATTTTCCTTTTATTTTGACCATAAGTTATAAAATGATTATCAGATGAGAACTATCACAAACTTGATCGTTGTGAAATCTAATTATTTCTTAAAATGGTAATTAATAAACATGGAATGGAGCCTAAACCCCAGGATTTTCTCTGCAGTGTCAGCTGAATTCAGCTCTCTACATACAGTAAAAATAGATTCAGATGTGAAACGCTACACTGTAGACGGGCAGTGTGAATACCTCAACTTGTTAATAAGGCTGGATAATGTAGTTTGAAACAGGCCTCATGCTGATGCAGCTGAAGACAGGAGACTTACATGAAGTTGTTCGCAGTATCATTGTGGTATACTGCTCACCCTCTTAGAAAAGACCATTTTTGCAGTCCACAAAGTACTTCTGTATAATGACCAGTGGTGAATTCTCAGGGCCAGCAAAGCCTTCTCTGCTGGCCTAACATGCCAAATAAAGAAATATTTTTCAGTCTTTCATTCTCAATCACCTTTTTACCTATGTATTTTTAATCGCTTTCCACTCTTAATTAATCAACAAACAAATAGAGAAAAACGAAAAGTTTATCCAGTCAGAATTTATTCCTTGATGCTTACAAGCAAAGTGTGACAACTGTTTCACAAATCGCATGCCCGAAGCCCGAAGCCAGAGCAGCTTGTGAATCTGAGCTCCACCCCCTCAGGCCTTCAGAATTTCCACAGAATCCCTCAACAGTGCAAATGAATGAGCAACTAAAGTCAGATTGTCAGATTCATCAGCCAATCACATTGATTTATTTGTTCTTGGTGGGTGTGATCTTTAGGATATGTCCCGGTCGAGGCCTTCTAGCTGGCCTTGAGTGACGCAATCACGCTTTAAGTGATGTATGTAATTCAAGAGCGAAAAGCACGAGATCTTGCTGAGGAGTCAGCTGTCATCACTGTCGCTATCGCCATTGAGAAAGAGATCCTTATGGATTTAAAAACATGAGATGTTCTGCATGACCGTGTGATTGCTTAATTTAGTCAACAGGATAGGAGGGCTGATTTTCACTTCAAGTAAATTGGTAAGTGCTTTTTACTTTGTTATAGCAACATCAGGAGTTTTCTAAGTGTAAATTAGGCTGCTGGAGCATTCAGTGTCGGGTCAAGTTTTGAAAAGTAGTGCTGTGTTCCATTCAACTCAGAAAGTCGGATTTTTACAACTTCCTTCTAGGAAAAGTGCAATGGAATGCATCTTGAAGTCAGAATTCCAACTTGTAGGCTCGTGCAGAAATGATCAACTCCGATTTCGCCGAGATGCAGGGGCATGATGTCACACAAACATGTCGACACTCAGGGAGATATACAAAGTAAACATTCACTTTATTAAGTAATATCGATTCACATTACATGATATTAAAGCTTGTTTAACAAACGCCTGCAGAAACAGGTGTATAAAACATTCTAATCTCTTTTGATAATCATACACTTGAAGCACAAATGCTAACGCTGCAGCATTGTTTGTCAGTTGGGTTGCTAGGAGACATCTCTAATGAGAGTCAAACCCCTGCTAAGCTAACGGGAGTGTTGCAGTTCCAAATATTGGGGAATGGAATGCATTTATGTTCGGAGATATCAAGTAGGAATATCTCACATCCATTCTGAATGTAACGCAGCATAACCATGTTCAAGTTCTGGCTTTCGTGCGTGGACGTGTTTTTAAAATGTCAGTTGGTATTATTAGTTAGCTGCGACATTATGTATGATGCCCAAAGCATAAGGTGTCTTATTCATTGTGAAACTGTTTCCTTAGTGGCATGAATCACACTGAAGGCCTAGACTTTAAATGTACGGCCCACCACTGATAATGACACATGGGCACAAGGTGTCATATTTTATGTCTGACAAGTTTAAGGAACAGAGAGAGAAAGAGAACTGGCAGCTCCAATAAACTGTGGGAGGTTAAAGCGGGAGACAGTTTATGGGAACCATTGAGCATGGCTGAAAGTTAAGAGTCTGTGCCAACTAAAGGCCCGGACACTGCAGCATTCTTGCATGGCACCTATCCATACACACACACACACACACACACACACACACACACACACACACACACACACACACACACAGACACACACACACACACACACACACACACACAGACAGACACACACACACACATACACACACACTGTGTGCTGTCAGTCCCTAACATTCTACTTAACATCTACCTTTGTGTTCCACAGAAGAAGTAAGTAATTTGGGTTTAGAACAATATGTTGGTGAGTAAATGATGACAGAATTGTCATTTTTGGAGGAACTGTCCCTTCAACAGTTCTAAAAATTTCTTGAGGGTATAACCCCAAGATTGTTGCTCCGAAAAACCATTTTCACTGAATAAGGAATAATAAAGAGATAGCCTGTTGTGTCCATTTTGGTACTTCAGACTGTATTTATAGTAAATGATATTCACACTAGCTGGCAGTGTCACTGAACTCTTCTTCCACTGCTCTGCTGTGGAACAATACTGTCTCTGTGTGAGTCTTTAATACTGTCTCTCTGGTCAGACCTCACAGTGAGCTTGTGTACATGGACACCAGAAGCCATTTATTGCGAGAAAGCTGCTAAAGGGGGCGGTCACACTACATTTTGCACTCCATTCACTCCCATTCAAATGCATCAGAATGGAGGAGACCGGAAACGCAACCTCATGCGAATTGTTTTTTTTTTTTTAAAGTTCAAGGTTGGTGAACTCTGACCTGCGAATCCGTATGACGAGAGGATGCATGAGCAATAGAAGATCGAAACGTCACACGCTGACCTCTTGGGTCAATACAAAGAATACATATTTCAAAGCTGCATGTTTTATTGTTGCAGGAAAGTGAGTAGACAATATATTTTAACACTTTGTATATAATATTTTTTGTTATTTGTGATGTATTATTTATACACCAGAAGCCCTCCCGTGTAGCATCATTGTCTTGTCCGTTGCATTGTTTGAAAAAAATTTGCATACTCAAAGTCTAGTGTGACCGCCCCTTAAGGCTGTGAAGCGGCGTACCCATTTAAATGCACATTGTTCACGGCTTCCATCACAACCTGCAGCGGAATTGCATTTGCAATAGTTGGGTTTCCCTCTTACTCGAACTCTTGGATTTCCCCCAGTGTACTTGAGTGCTTATACACGGACGTGAAGAACAGTCAATATTTTAAACTGATGTGTATGAATGGGTGTATTTTATCGTGAATGTGCTTTTCCCACTGTACTCCCAGAAATGTTGAATTCTTTCCGCTGTGTGGACTTGTTGGAATACATCCTATGATAATTGTTGTCTGGTCTGTTCAAGCTCATGTGCTCTCTGCCAAACACTGTAAAATGTGCTTAGGCATTTACATGACCACATAAACAGTGTTCTCTGGGAGAAACCTCGTTGTGTGTTAAACCTCTTTATCTTAATCCGGTGTAAGGAAATCTGCATTCCTATTTATATGATGTTTCAGAATGCCGCTTTCTGCAAAAACATGGTCACTCTGAAATGGACACTCACTTTTCTACTCTATTTATCACTTCCTCTGTGGATGTATGATACTGGCACTGTTGTGTGCTGTCTGCTGAGCTGATCTCATGTCCTCTGACATGACATGACACTGGCACTGGCTTGTGTATCAGTGTGACAAAAGTGAAGCATTTGGTTTTATGGCATGGTACTGTACTGCTGTAATAGCCTGATGCAGTGCAGACTTGCTCGTCTGTTATGAAACATGGTGGGTCTTTAAGGGTGGCATGTTTGTTACGATGTGTGTGTGTGTGTGTGTGTGTATGTGTGTGTTATGGACTGATATACTGAGGCTATTCAACCTGTCACATACTGTCAAAATTAAATAACAGATTGTTACATTGCTTTAAAGTGTCTGTCAATCTATTGATATGGCAGCGCTTTTGTATACTTTTCTTGAAAATGACAAAGTCTAGAAGCTGATCATAACGTGTGGACTTGTGAGAGAAAGAAGCTAGTCAATAACATCTCTTGTTGACGAAAGTCTGCCATTTTTGGAGCACTTTGCCAAAGTAAGAATTTGAGGCCTATGGTTATAATTGTTCTTGGTGAAAATAATAGCTTAAACTAGCCTAATGTTATCTACTGGTCTCGCAGCTTGGCCAAACTGGTTTTGCTGGTCTGTTTTGCTGGTTTTAGAGGGGTTTTGGGCATATGTCAGCTGGTCAGGCAAGGGGGACTAGCTGGCCACTAGCTTGGGAGACCAGCTAAACCTGTGTAAACCAGCCAAGAGCAGCGAACTACCTAAGGCCGAGAATCTGAGCTGGCTAGGCTGGTCTTTTTAGCTGGTTTTAGAGGTGTTATGGGCACTCAGCTGGGCAGGCTGGGAGACTAACTGACCGACCATCTAAACCAGCTGAAAACTGGCTTAGCCAGGCCGGGAGACCAGCTAAACCCACTTAAACCAGCTAAGACCAACACGTTTTGCTGGTAAAGTTGTTGTTGTTGTTTTTTTACAACAGGGATAAGTGTATGTTACCTGAGGTCATTATGTTTATCTTACTCCTCTGAAGCCCTTTTTTTAAAGAAATCAGTGCAGTGGTTTGCAAAATGTACGACGCACGCCACTGTGAGCCTTTAACTGAGTAAACACTCATCACATAGTGCTAGCCTACACATAAACCAGGCATTTGCTTCCATAGCAAACCCACACAATCTTTAACGTCCTGCCTTATGCACTGAATCTCAGCCGGATAGGGCTGATGCATGCCGGGTTTGCAGCCTCAGTAATTTGGGAATGATCAATGATGGTTCTCTAGCCGTGGCAGCAGTGCTGTGGGAAATAGATTAGCTATCAGTGTAAGAGGAGAGGCAGACTCACCTGTGGGCTCTGGATCCCTTGAGGAGACATGTTCACAGCCGATGATACTTGAGAAATGAATGGCAGGATACCTGTTTGCATGCTAATATGCAGTAAGGAAGAGTGATGTTGAGGGTTTGTTTGGCTGTGTGTAGTACAGAGCAGAGAGTTCAGAGGAAAATAAGTGGGTATGTCAAGACAGCTTTAATTCAAAACGTGTTCTGTCCTGTGTTGTGTGAGTGTGTTTGTGTGTGTGTGTTGGAAGTAACAGTGTTGAAGGGATTGTGTGGGTGCGCTGCACTAATTCTTGTGCACATGTGTAGGAAGAGGAAGATGATGCTTGTTGCCTAGCAACTCCATTACATCCCTACAAAAAAACAAGATAGCTGCTTTGCCAAAAATATTGCTTTAGTTTTGCACACTACAATGTTGAAACCTTGATACCCCCCACCCTCTAACTTCTCTTTGTACTTAAAAGGGATATTTCAAAGGTATATTTACTCACCATCATTTTGTTACAGACTTTCTTTCTCCGTGAAAGACAAAAGGAGATGGAATGACATGAGGATGAGTAAATGTAAACAGAATGTTCATTTTTGGGTGAACTTGTGGATTTGAGGCAAGCTTGATATAAAACTTGTGTTTAGGAGATTGCGTATCAGTTACAGGAAGGTGATATCCCAGAATAACCCTACAAGAGGAACACCAGATGGTCTCCCTTGTTTTACCTGGAATGGAAATGACTCCACAGGAAGTATAGTAATCAAGAAAAAGAGGGGTCAAAATGGATCAAAAGCTGCTTACCAGCATGCAGCAGTCAAGCTGTCCTCCACCACAGAGGAGCAAACTGCTGTTTACATGCTTTGTCATCACATCCCCTATCTGAGAGTAATTGTTTAGACCAGTGGTTCTCAAAGTGTGTGGAAGAATGCCCCTTTTTCAAATCTCATTCACTTCCACACATAAAAAAAACATTATGAATTTACTTGAATACTTGATACTGCGGTTTCTATAGCTTGTAATTGGTTCCTTTGTTTTCATTTATTACTGATTGTTTACTTGTCTTTAATAATTACTTTAACTTGAAATAGTGTTTACTTAATTCACAAATTAGTATTTGTTTTTGTTGTGGCTATCGAAATTGGTATCGAGAATCATCAAATTTCACAGGTATTGGTAGCCACTACTGAACTATATTGACAATGCTTAGAATGTAGCCTATATTTAAATTGCATTTTAGATCTTACTATAATAACATTATGAAGAAGTTGATCTCATTCCATAGAAGTGTGAGCACCCCTGGTTTATGTGGTGTCAGGTGCACTCACTGCACTGTGCTTATGTAAACAAAGATGTTTTAGTGTGCCCGCCAGATTTGAATGGGTGTAGAGGTGAATTAACACTTAAATTTCAGTCTGTTCCTCACACAACACCATCACATGGCTTCAGAAGAAGTGATGTGGACGACTTTTATGGTGCTTTTATGTGCTTTTGGAGTGTGACAGTCACAGTCATGGTCCTCTCATCCCTAATTCTGTGTTTTAAGGTTGAAAAAGTCATATTTGTATTGTATGAGGAGGGTGAGTAAATGTGTCACAGTCTGTCTCCCTCATTTTCTTAAAGGACTCTTATTTTGAAGTTTTCCACTGGACTACATCACCCATAGTTCACTGCCCTAATCACTTCCATCTGTTCATCGTCATCCCCACCTGCCTTCCATTCCCTCATTAGTTTCTTGTGTATAAATACCCTCTAGTTTTCTTCATCATTTTCAGTTATTGAAGTGTTGCATTGAGTTAATGAAGTGTATTGCTAAAGTGTTTCCCTGTTTTGTTATCTTGTGACATTAGCTCCATCGTTTGTTCTACTCCAGCATTTGTTCCACTCCAGCATTTATAATTAAAGGATTTAAAGATTCTACTCCTGCATCTCCTCTCTTCCACTCCTAGACACCAACTTTACAGAAGGACTGACCTACAAAAATACGGATATATTTCCCTGTTCCTCCTAACGTCTTCCTCTACTCCAGCGATCCCGCTAATACTCCTCTCCTGCAAAGCCTCACCTTGTTGAGCATGTCACTGAGCGTGAAGCCAACAGTTGGAGTTATTCTTGGAGCTGTTTAGGCAGGATCTTCCCCTCTTGGAATACACAACCAAGTTCCTTCACCTCGCTGCTTCAACCTCAATACCGGATATATACCTCAAGCCCATTTATGGAATGGGATTAAACTTCCACAGCACTTCCGGTGGTGGAAAATCTTCCCTTGGCGAATTACATCCTAGCCACCCTGAATATGCATAACCCTTCACTCGCATCATGTCTTATACAGAAATTGACTCCTTCCACGGCCCCTGTCTCCACGCATTCCACACCCCCTATCTCCAAGGTAACTCCTCTCCATACAATTCCCCTAAATGTATTTTTTTGGGGGGGGCGTCATCCTCAACAGTTTCCGGTGGTCGATTCCCTGCCGCAGTCAGCGGTATCGACCACGGAAGTTGCATTTCCCCCATATGCTGTGAATTATGGCGGGAACCCCGGGCCACAGCCTGTGCCCATGCCTGCCACGGTTAACGAGCCAGTGCCCATGCCTGCCACGGTTAACGAGCCAGTGCCCATGCCTGCCATGGTTAACGAGCCAGTGCCCATGCCTGTGGACTCCTCCCCAGTCTCTGCCCATGCTCACGACCACGGAGGTTGATTCCCAGTCTCTGCCTGTACTCTTCCACAGCTCTCAGCCCCGAGCCACGGAACCTTCCCTCGATCCTCTCATAACTCCGCATTCCATGGCTCTATCCCTCAAGCCTTCTGCGGCTCTGCCTGCTTCCCCAGAGTCTCCTCCTCCAGCGGTCCTGCCTCCTGACCCAGTCCCTGCCTTGTGGCCGCCTCCCAGGCCTCCTGACCCAGTCCCTGCCTTGTGGCCGCCTTTTGGGGGGGTAATGTCACAGTCTGTCTCCCTCATTTTCTTCAAGGACTCTTATTTTGAAATTTTCCACTGGTCTACATCACTCATAATTCACTGCCCTAATCACTTCCATCTGTTCATCATCATCCCCACCTGCCTTCCATTCTCTCATTAGTTTCTTGTGTATAAATACCCTCTAGTTCCCTATCTGTCACTCACTCAACGTTGTGTCGATGTAGTGACACTAGGGGTCACTCTTGGGAGCCCGAGACACCTCTGGTCTTTGATAAAAGGCCAATGAAAATTGGCGAGTGGTATTTGCATGCCACTCCCCCGAACATACGGGTATAAAAGGAGCTGGTATGCAACCACTCATTCAGATTTTCTCTTCGGAGCCGAACGGTCATGCTCACTGAGCTGAATTCCCACGACTGTTCATTCACCTCTGATGGATCTGACGGTGCATTTCAGCGGTTTTTCCCCTCCTCTGCACTGGTGCACTGCAGAGAATGCCCCTGGGCGCTTCGACAGAAATAAAAGAGTATATTTCTCTAAAAGAGTATATTTCTCTAAAAGAGTATATATCTCTAAAAGAGCGGCACACACAGAATGTCTTTTTAAAGATGTGTCTTTTTAAAGATGCCTTTCCTTTGTGTGTTATTCCTGGTTGCGCTCATTATCTTTTGCCTTCTGATGGTCACGATCACTGTCTTTCGTGTCTGGGTACTGCTCACGTGGAGACAGTGTTCGTGGATGGGTCATGTACTCATTGCGAGAACATGTCCATGGCAATGATGCAGTCGCGGCTTACCTTCGTAAGAAAGCAAGCCACCCCAGAGGCTACCGCCTCGGTCCTTCTACCCACGGATATGAGGCCAGCGCGGCTAGCACTGGGGGCGATTTTGGGACCCCAATGGGACCACCTCCTCCGGGTATCCCTCCACAGACCTCCCATTCCCCAGCACGCTCGTCTGCCCTGATTGGGCTTTCGGATGAGTCCACCAGCTCGTCTCACGGCAAGTTCGACCTCTTATTCGGAGCCCGCGAAAGTGATGAACTCTCGAGCGCAGCATCGGAGAGCGGGCTCGTCCAGTCGGACGCAGAAGCCTCAGCTGGGCTCCTCCCTTCGGGTGCGGTCGCCCAGTCACAGGCTGATACGGAGATGACGACATGCTTTCCCGGGCAGCCGTGAGCGTCGGGCTAGAGTGGAACCCTCCGCTCTCCCCTGAACCCTCGCGGCTCGATGATTGGTTCCTGGGCTCGCGGCGCCTCTCAAAGCCCCACCCCGCCCCCGTTCCTTTCTTCCCGGAAATGCATGAAGTCTCTGACGGCCAAGGCCTATGGTGCCGCTGGACAAGCCGCCTCCGCCCTGCACGCCATGGCTCTCCTTCAAGTCCGCCAAGGCACTAAAGTTTCCCAACGGGAAGACCCCCAGAGATGCGCAGTCGGATCGATGCTTTCCTTCCTGCAGGAGAGGTTGGAAGGGCGGCTGTCCCCTTCCACCTTGAAGGTGTATGTAGCCGCTATAGCAGCACACCACGACACAGTGGACGGTAAGTCCTTAGGGAAGCACGACCTGATCATCAGGTTCCTGAGAGGCGCCAGGAGGCTGAACCTCTCCAGACCGCGCCTCGTTCCCTCATGGGACCTCTCTGTAGTTCTTCAGGGTCTACAGAGAGCCTCCTTTGAGCCTTTGCAGTCAGTTGAGCTTAAGGCACTCTCCTTGAAGTCTGCCCTCCTGAGTGCGCTCACTTCCATCAAGAGGGCAGGAGACCTGCAAGCGTTCTTTGTCAGTGAAACATGCCTGGAGTTCAGTCCGGGCTACTCTCATGTGATCTTGTGACCCCGACCAGGCTATGTGCCCAAGGTTCCCACGATCCCTTTTAGGGACCAGGTGGTGAACCTGCGAGTGCTGCCCCAGGAGGAGGCAGACCCAGCCCTGTCGTTGCTGTGTCCGGTGCACGCTTTACGCATCTATTTGGATCGCACGCAGAGCTTTAGGATCTCTGAGCAGCTCTTTGTCTGCTTTGGTGCACAGTGGAAAGGAAGCGCTGTCTCCAAGCAGAGGATCGCCCACTGGCTCATTGATGCCATAGCTATGGCACATCACGCCAGGGACATGCCACCCCCGGTAGGGCTACGAGCCCATTCTACCAGGGGTGCAGCAGCCCCCTGGGCCCTGGTCAGGGGTGCTTCTCTAACAGACATTTGCAGAACAGCAGGCTGGGCAACACCCAACACTTTTGCAAGGTTCTACAACCTCCAGGTGGAACCAGTTTCGTCCCGGGTAGTGGCACGCTATACAAGCGGATAAGCCAGGGATAGCCGGCCGTGTGTATCGCTTGCACATAGCACTTTCACCTCCTCTGAGCTGAAGATGTGCGCCATTAATTCCCAGTAGTGTTCACAAACTATGTTCCCTGGTTGACTTCCTCCGAGCCCTGTGGCAGTCGAGTTTTCGGAGAGACTCGCTGCCGGCCCAGTACACGTGCTAACTAAAAGCCCTGTTCTGGGGTAGGTGCTCCACATGTGGCGGTTACCTGTAGGTAACCCCATGCAATGTATATCTTCCGCTAATTTGTTTCCCTGTTGACAAACTGCGTCTTCCTTGGGCAGAGGCCCCTCTGCCACAGTCTCCATGTTTGTAGTAACTCCTCCCCTGTTGGGTAGGACCTACCATGAGACTTCTCCACATGATTGGCAAGACCATGTGACGTATTTTCCACTTAAATATCACCCCTCTCTCTGGGCGAGGTGTGGTCTCCGCGGCGTCCTCCCCTTGGGAGGGACACCCCCCGACTAGACCTGGTCAGCCCAGTCAGATAATCCCCCCTTTTTTTAGGGAGTGGAAATAAAGAAGGGGAAAAGAGGCCACGACTGGGCTAGCCTGTCTTTTAGGTAGTTGACTTGTCCCCAAAGGGCCGTTAGGCACTCATAACTATGTTGGGGGAGGTTACGTGTCGGCCTGGTGCGCTGGCTACGAGGCACACAGTTGTCTGCCCGTCACACACCACCAGTTCACGTAACACAATTCAGCCAGTTGCGGCGTTTTGTATAGGGACCCCTAGTGTCACTACATCAACACAACGTCGAGTGACTGACAGATAGGGAACGTCATGGTTACTTGCGTAACCTCCGTTCCTTGGTGGAGGGAACGAGACATTGTGTCCCTCCTGCCACAACGCTGAAATGGCCGGACCTTGTCTCGGCTCCTCAGCATAAAACCTGAATGAGTGGTTGCATACCAGCTCCTTTTATACCCGAGTCACTATGCCATCACGAGGACTTGGAGCACATTGGGAATTGGGCATTCCAAATTGGGAGGAAAAAGGAAGAAAAAAAAAACATGGCTCCTGTAGCAGTATACATTTTTGGATATTTTACAAGTATATAGGCATTATTAAAAATGTATGTAACACAGAACGTATACAGAAAATAACAGAACAATGTAGTCTTAGTGACAAAACATTCATACAGATTTTTTTTCAATGAAGAGTGTAACTTTTCATTATTCAGCAAAAAAGTGAAAACTGAAATTTCATTGTATTATTTTTTTTAAATAAATATTTTTTTCGTGACTTGAAGTTGAAAGAAAATGCATTTAATCTTTAAGTGTTTTTCAATCAGATTTCAATGAAAATGTTCTTGTTTCAAAGGGGGGTGTGACCAAAAAATATCGAGAACCACTGTTTTAGAGCAGAGTAAAGGAGATATTTTTGGGAGCATGATGGAGAAGGTGGTTCAGGAGGTCCCAGGTTATACACTGAGGCATTAAATCCCCTTTCAACTCCCCTGATAAAAAAGCAAGAGACACCCTGCTAGAAATTTCAGGTTGTGCCTGTACAGTTGCTGTTAGGCCACGTCCACACGTTTTCGCTCAAAAATGCTTTCATTTAGTTGCATTTACACCTCTCATCAACATTAGAATGGCTTTTTCCTCCACTAAAAAAGGAGCATTTCGAAAACACTCTCCATAACCGCATACTTGGGAAAACTTTGACGTTAGGAAACAGATTTGTGTGGATGTGTCCTTATGCGTTCATGTTGTGTCTGATTCACTGTAATTACGAGATGGCAACTCTGAGATTCTATTTGGAACTGTTCACCTTCTGGGATCTTGGAAGTTATTCTTTTCTACGGCAACATTCATAATGCCAAAACTGCTTTGTTGTTGATAAAAGCAAAACAGTTATCACTTCAATAATTCATTAATTCACCTTTATATGTTGTCACAATGTTTAAGAATCAGGAAAGTGCTCCAGGTAAAAATGGCATAATAAAATGGCATATAAAACAGAAATATGTGTAAACTACCTTTAACTGTTAAGGCTGCTGCTTTATTGATTCTTTTTACATGACGTCACGACTGTCAAGTCGTGCTTTCATTGATTTCAGAGTTTAAAACTTGTAATTATTAGGGCTCTTTGCAATGAATTCAGTGAGAAAGTTTGGTAAAAGTATATGTGGATAGATTGAAGTTTGATTGAAATGTTTGAGAAAGTGGAGCTAGATGGAGCAGCTGGGTGTGGAGCAGGCGGTGAGAGCCGCTCCACCAACCACTAGCCAAGAGAAGAAGCAAAACAAGGGAACAGGGCCAAGATTTAACTAATCACTTTCCATCCGGTCTGCCAGCGCCATGGAGACTCAGACGTTTCTATTAGCCACCTGCCAGCCCTGGCGGCACCAAGCCCCAATATGAGGATTGGTGGATTGGTTTCGCCCTAGTTCTGTTGGAAATGGATGTTGAGGGTGATCACAATCAGGCCAGTTCATAAGCATGGAATGGGAACTGCTCCCAAGATACTTTGATACTTGGAGCCATTCCCTGCCTGGGCCGGAGCCTATTGCTTTTCTGCCTGCTTCTGATCCGTTTGATCTGCTGTCCGTGTTTGGCTGATTAGATTGGAGGAAGACTTCAGGATAGTCAATGGACCACCTCTCAAAAGACTTTCCTTTCTGTTAGGGATGTGGAAAGCTACATATTTGTAAAATGGACTACTAAATGGGGTTGCCAGAACGACTAGTACATTAACCCTTAAACGCATACTTCAGGTCTTTAGAGAACCTCATTCCACCTCCTGAACCTTATACATTTTTTGGAGTTGTGTCCACACCTCTTTAATATTTCTTAATCTATCTCTTATAAATAAAAAAAAAATGCCAAAATTGCACACACACACACACAAAAACATGTTTATAATGGTTTAAGTACCAAAAGAGTAAAGGATCTCTAGAGGCCCGAGGTATGTAAGTGTTGTTTTTTTTTTTTGTTTTTTTTTTGCACTTCCATAAATTATATATTTTTTTAATGATTTCATATCTATTTAAGTTTACTATCAAAGGATATCTATTTCTTTGTGTATTACAAGATAAATAAGTACTATATTCATACAAATAAATACTATATCACGTTGACTTTCTGTGCAACAATGAACCATCAACAATGGTGAATTATCTTTATTTTATATGCGTATACACATACATAATATACATGTTATTTCTTACTCAAGGTGGCACTGATGTTTCAGTGATTGACTTGATTTACATTTGAAATTGCTATTTGACAAAAAAAACAACATCGAAGTAAACTTATAGCAAGTACATGAACAGTATGATATGACTATTGCCATTTGGATGTACCACTGAAATAATGTAAATTGTGCATCTATTTAGACTCAACAAGTGCCTGAGAAAATACATGTAAGATACACATAAGCTACACATAAATTACACATACATTACACGTGTAGATTATGTGTTATGTGTAGCTCAATATGTGTTTGACAGCCAGTTGCATCTCATGAAATTTCAGTGTGAAAATAATGAATCCTTCTCTTGATTTGTCCTGATTTGTTGCATTATCGCTTTAATTTATGAAAAATACAACATCAAAATATTTTATTTGATTGATTTCTAATCATCTTGAAAATATATATTTTTTATTTTACACTATCTGGGCATTTTGTACATACATTTTTGATAGGTATAAGTGCCGGGTCTCTAAAGACCCGAATATGTAAGGGTGTTTGGGAAAATGACCATGCATTTAAGGGTTAATCGATATTAAGGAAGGCCTGTATAATTAGCCAGATTCTGGGTTCACCTGATCCCGTTCGGACATGTTTATTAGGAAGTGTTTACAAGGCGCTTTCTTTTATTCAAAAACAGCTAGACGGAGCACAACAGAATGGAACAGAATGCAGGGGTCTCAAGATGCAATTTGTAAAGGTATTATATTTTTAACTTGAGACAGTATCTTAAAAATATTATACTAGTGGTATGACACTCAAAAAATTGTATGAGGTGTGACGCAATGGCCAAAGACATTTGTCTGAGTATGTTTGGCTGTAGTAACGGTGCTGTACAGCGGATGAATTGAACTTTTCCAAAAAAGTTTGACCATGCTAATAAAGCACCACCCCCTTAAAAAAACAAAACTATAAAAATATACAGTAAACTGTGTATTTGCAATTTAACTCATTCCTACTTTATTTCTTCTCTCTCTCTCTCTCTCTCTCTTATGAATGAACAGGGGAATGTTTTATGTTCACACTGCGGAGCTCTGCATGTCTAAAGGATGTAAAGATGTGTGTGTCATGTAGCCTGTCTATATTGGATGCTTATATGTTGCTGTTTAGCATGAAGCACAGACCTCAGCAGTCAGAGCAGATGAAAGCCTCTCATTGTGTACATTCTGGGAAAGCCTCAAAGTAACAGTTCTGAAAGTGTGGACATTTTCCTGTTACCGTATTTTCTGGAATATAAGTCGCATTTTTATCATCATCTGAAAGATCCTGTGACTAATAGTCCGAAGTTACTTTTTTTTTACACAATTTATACGTAATTGATGTCGGCTGGTCAAACACATATATGCTTACACACAAACAGATAAAAAAAGAAAACATCAGTCGTAGAGATTGTAGTAGTGTTTTAAAGTGAGTGGGGGGAATATATTTTTTACCCAAAATACTATCTTTTCACTTATTGGACAGTTATTTAAAAACTTTTGATTTAATCACCTTGAACAAAACTGAAAATGACAAATAATTATTTTGTCTCAAAATAAATGTGATAATTTCAGAGATTCTCATTAACTACATAAATTTGCAACATTTTAAAAATGTATAAATATTAGATCAGTTAACCTCAAAATAAAGTTTTAGACATTGCACACAATGATCTCATGGATCAGGAAAATTGTTCAGTGCATAGTGACCAACAGGTGTTAAGGAAAGTACTTTGGTAGTTTTTGTTGGCAGTTTAGTGAAAATAAAATGAAAATTGCCTTTTACCCCGGGGGTCTTTAGCCCCGTTGTACCCTATATGCGAGTACCACTTATATGTAGCTGTCCAAACAACTTGCACAATGCACAAATACGTTTGACAGTAATAGAAACCAACAACAGTACATACATGTACATTAAACATACCAGTAATGTACTATACTGCCCTACAAAGTTAAATGAAACACTTACATTCAATTATTTACACTGGATTATAATCTTAGTTTTCCCTGAATCTGAGCATAGTTGAGCCAACACCGTCATTTACAGGACAGATAGAGAAGCGATTTCAGTAATTACTCAATACTGACAACATGTGCAATTACTGCTGCTTATTCCCTTTGCAAGTCATTAAAGTTAAGCTTAAGTATACACTGAACTAAACCTAAAAATCCCAATTAAGCCTAAATCAGAAACAAATGCATTGTTTTCAAAGATCAAAAACATTTTCTTGACATTTGCACCTGTCTTTCTCAGACCATAATATACAGTATATTTATATTGGGCACTGTTACGTCCTGCCCTAGTCTAGAGTTGGGGAGGAGTAACAAAAAGGTATGGGATTTCCCTTCTCCCGTCACAACACTCAAGAATCAGTCAACTTTAAAAGCGAAACAAAACGTTTATTTTATCCAAAACAGAAAATGGAAGTCTCAAAGCCTTCAGGAGGGAGCAAGGCCAAAATAACACACAAAATTTCACCAGTTGCTAAAGGGGAGTCAAAACTAACTTACCTGCAAAAGAAAATGCAAATAAACAACATAAATCCACTCTCTAACTAAAAACAGGAGAAAAGACAAGATTAAACAAAATGGCACCCACCTCCCTAATACTTCCTTATTTTAATTTTACTATTTACAATAGTTGCAACAGTTTCTATATTAAAAAAAATATATAAGTGTTCAACAACAATGAAAGACTGGAATCACCCACAGTCAAACTGGTTGTAGCAGCAGTTAACTACTAAAACCATCAATCATACACTCAAACAACTAGAGCAGTACAATATGTCTGACACAGGAGAAGGGAAAGAGCCAATGCAGAGAGGTTCTGCTGGGATTTAATCCTGAAGCTCTTTTCCAAACCAACCAATCCCGACAGAGGAATGATTTGCAGTCATAATTTCAGACACCTGAAGAGGCAACAGAACAGGAACACACAAGGGAAGCAGAACTCAAAGAACAATTGCAATAAAACATCATACATCCATGGATGTAATTAAACAATAGGACAAAAATAAGAACAAACATATATGTCCAGGGATGTAACAGGCACAAATGCTAGTTCTGCAGTTTATTTAATCAGAATACTAAACCTGTTGTCTGAATGACAGCATTTTGTATTCCATTAACATTTAACCGTATAATAATTTACAGCTGCATGCGAACATTTCAAGTTCAGTTTTAAATTTTTTAGTGCAGTTGTAATTTCAAATAATAATAAACAAGTAATAATAACAACAATGCTAACAATATATATATATCCCCTTTTCTCCCAATTTGGAATGCCCAATTCCCACTACTTAGTAGGTCCCGTTGGTGCATTTAAAACAAATTAATTGTTTTGTTTCTCATTTGTAAGTCGCTGGATAAAATCATCTGCTAAATGTCTAAATGTAAAAATGTCTCTTTCGACAGACATTGGCTGGCACTTCCTGCTGACAGCTGCCATTTTTTCACTGAACCCGATCTCTACTAGTGCCTGCCACATGCAATCTCTGTCAGTGCGACTTGTACAGTGATGCGACTTATCTGTTTTTTTTTTGTGTTTTTTTTTTCTTCCATCAACATGTTTTTGACCAGGCGCCACTTTATATCCAGAAAATATGGTACTACTAACAAGCAGGGAGCTTGATTGCAAGGTTATAAATGGTGGATAAAACAAAGGTTGGAATGTGAAATGGGATATGAGTGTTGTTGCTAAATTTATTTTCACCAATGTCTGCTTTCTCAGTAGGCCATTTTCCTCAGCTCTGCTGAACCCCATAGACACAAATCAATACCTTTAAGCCAATAAAAATGCAGTTTTATATTCAGCCTCTTTGGCTTTGTAGCATCTTTTTTCACTAAAAAAGATTTTGGAGTGCTTGTTAGTGTTGTTTTGTTTGTGCTTGAAAAGTTATGCCTCTTTCTAAGCAATAATGACTTGCAAAACTTTACAGCTGTTTTTGTGTATGTGAGAGGGGAGGTATTGGCTAAACCACTGATTAAAAACAAAGTCTGCTTTCAGTCTAGTGCCTATTAATTACAGTATGCAAAATAAAGGTGACAAGTGTGTTGATGGACCCATCAATATGAATACTTGGATACCACATTAGCAACTGTTTCTGATTACTGTAATATGCCTGCATGTCCTCCATATTGGAAAGGTCAAAATTTCCTGTAGTTCCATTAAAGTGAATTGACAAATGCCATCTGTAGCAGTCTGTTCCAACCGATTTTCACACAATTTGGTTTGTCATAAATGTGGGACAATTCTGCATATTGCAGATGATATAAAATTCAAAATTAAGCAGACTATTGGTGAAATACTTTTGTAAATGTTATTGATCATCATAGCAGAGCCTGATTGCTCTTAGCTAATTAAAGCAGTGGGACAAGTGATCTTAAAGGCAATGGCTTGGATGATCATAAATCATGAAATTAATCTAGATCCAAAACCGATCCAAAAACTTTCATAATACATTTATTTATTCATATAACTATGGTATTAGTCATCATTGAATGTTTTTTTTTTTCATGTAAGCCTATCTGTAACAGGTTTGCGGTGAAGGTGTAAGGAGGAAGCAGGAGATGGCAAGATCCAACTCAAAAGGTATTTTATTTTTACAAACAAAAAAATTTGCTTTTCAGCGTAACATCAGTACATGCAGTCAGCTTTGTGTCTCTCTTGATCCCACTTGCGTCTGGCTTGCTCTTAAATCCGTCTCCAACTCTCACTGCAATGACAAACAGCTGTTAGAGACCATTTTTGACAGGTGATGATCTTTACCGTTCTCACCTCCCAAACTCGCTCTTCATTCACAAGCCGGCACTCGGCAACGCCCCCACCACCACATAATCCCATCGCCCGACTCAGGCCGGGGAGCCATCCAGCCTGCCCTGTACTCCCCCCCACCATTCCTGGAGAGGAAGCCTGCAACAGCCATCTGCGCCCCCGGCCTGTGGACCACCTCAAACTTAAACGGCTGAAGAGCCAGATACCAACGGGTGATTTGCGCATTGGTATCCATCATGCGATGGAGCCACTGGAGCGGGTGTGATCTGAACAGAGGGTGAAATCTCATCCCAGGAGGTAGTACTGAAGGGTGATGACCGCCCACTTGATGGCCAGACATGCCTTCTCAATGGGTGCTCCTCCCCCCGACCACCTGGGACAACATAGCTCCCAACCCCCTGTCCAACACGTCGGTCTGTAAAACAAAAGGGAGAGCAAAATCAGGAGAATGTAACAAAAGTTTCACCTGCATAAAAACCTGTTGGCAAGGCTCCATCCACTGGACCGAGTTTGGGGCTCCCTTTCTAGTGAGATCCACTGCCAATCATTACTGTATATAATGATGTCATCCAGATAGGCAGCTGCATAAGCAGAAACGTTGCCGGGGCCCCGAACAAACTGAACGGAAGGGTCATGAATTGGTGTAAGCCAAACTGTGTGGAAAAGGCCGTTTTCTCGCGGGACATTGGTGTTAAAGGGATCTGCCAATAACCCTTTGTCAAATCCAGTGTCAAATCCCAACCGATCGAGCAGTTTGTCAAAACGAGGCATTGAATGCATCAAATTTAGACACTGCATTGACTTTCCTATAATCCACACAGAACCGGACCGAGCCATCGCTCATCGGCACTAGAACGTCCAGGCTGGCCCAATCACTGTGGGATTCTTCGATTACTCCCATATCGAGCATGGCCTTTAAATCTTCCCGTACCACCTGTTTTTTTGTGTATGGGTAAGCTGTAGGGATGACTGCGTACCACTACCCCTGGGGTTGTCTCGATGTGGTGTTCTATGAAATTTGTACATCAGGGGAGAGGCGATAACACGTCAAAGAATTCTTTCTACAACCTGGCAACCTCTGCAAGTTGGGGCGGTGAGAGATGGTCTCCCCAAGTGACCGGGGCGATATGATTGGCTTTTAAGTACACATCCGGTCCGAGCTCCTCCCTCTCGGGAACCACCGTAGCCAACATCACGGGGACCGCCTCTCTCCATGGTTTTAGGAAGTTGAGGTGGTATATATGACATTCCCTGACCCTATCTGTTCTCTTAACCTCATAGTTGAGTTCCCCGACTCGCCTTGTGACCTCAAAGGGCTCTTACCACTTGGCAAGTAATTTGGAGCTCGATGTGGGGAGTAATACAAGAACTTTGTCTTCCGGTGCAAATTGTTGTAGTCGAGTGCCCCATTATACAGTCGGCTTTGCCGTTTTTGAGCCTGGTGCAAATTCTCCTGTGTTAGTTACCCCAAAGTGTGGAGTTTTGCTCTCAGGTCAAGAATGTATTGAATTTCATTCTTACTAGTTGAAGTTCCTTCCTCCCAGTTTTCACGTAGGACGTCTAGCACGCCACGCGGCCGATGCCCATATATAAGTTCAAATGGGGAAAATCCTGTGGAGGTTTGTGGGACCTCTTGAACTGCGAATAATAGGGGTTCGAGCCACTTATCCCAATTTTTTGCATCGTCGTGAAGGAACTTACAAATCATATTTTTCAGAGTCTGATTAAATCGTTTGACCAAGGCGTCCGTTTGAGGGTGATAAACGCTAGTACGAATCAGTTTAACCCCCAATAACTCGTGTAGTGTATGTGACATAAATGTAGTGCCTTGATCAGTGAGGATTTCTTTTGAAATCCCCACTCAGGAGATTATTCTGAAGAGTGCCTCCACAACACTACGTGCGGAGATGTTGCGTAGAGGCACTGCTTCCGGATATCGCGTTGCGTAGTCCACCAGAAACAACACAAAGCAATGCCCACATGCCGTCCATTCTAATGGCCCAATGTGGTCCATACCAATTCTTTCGAAGGGAACCTCAATCAATGGAAGTGGGTGCAATGGCGCGCTTGGGGTGGCCGGCAGATTCACCAGCTGACATTCAAGGCATGCCGTGCACCATCTGCGGACATCCCTGCAAAAGCCCAGCCAATAGAAATGGGCCATTAGACGGTTCAGTGTTTTCCCTTGTCCTAAGTGACCTGCCATCGGATTATAATGATCCATCTGGAATAGCATTTCCTGATGGCTCTTCGGTATTAACAATTGGGTTGTATCCTCATTTGTCTGAGCTTCCTGCGTCACTCGATACAACCGATCCTTAACAATTGAAAAATACGGATATGAGAGTGCAATGTCTGGCTGGAGACATTGACCATCAATCAATTTAACTTGGTCAAAGGCGTTGCCTAAGTGTTTTGTCTCATGTCTACTCCAGAGGGAAATCTCCTGCAGGGAAACCTCTAAGGGCTTCCCCCTCACTTACGTCATCCGCCTCCCCAGCCAGCGCATTGCAAATCATACACTGAGTTTTTTTACAGGACCCATTCACACAAATTTCCCTCAATAAAGTTGTAAATGCCAGCCAATCTGTACCCAAAATTAGTGGATGGGTGAGGCAGGGACTAACTGCCACCTCTACTCTATGCTTTTGCACTTTAAATTGAATAGTGACAGACACTAAGGGGTAATCGTGGATATCCCCATGCACACACCTCACCTTCACCCTTTGATTAGGCAATGATGGATGGAGGTTTGGTTGCAACCTGAATCCACCAAGGCCTGGTATGTACCCCCCTCAATACTCACAGGTATGCGGTATGTCCCAGCTCAATCGGGGGCAGCCTTCGGTGCATTGGGGACCCGGACCAATGCATGGGGTCATTGGTCCTTGAAATGCCCGGGCTCCCCGCAGCTCCGGCCCAGACTTCACACCCACAGTGGCAGATTCACCAACCTGGGAGTAAGACATGGGGGGACATGGGGAACTGGCGGGTTGCGCAGCCCCCGAAGTTGGGGAGTCTGTTTGGGAGTGGGAACTCCACATTTCCGGGGAGGAGGAACAGGACGGGAGTAAGGGGAGGGAAGAAAAGGAGGGGAAACAGGAGAGAGAGAAGAAAGAGGATCTCAGGGCTCGCTGGCTCCCGAATATGCCGCCAGATGGTCCACTACCAGCTGGATGGCCGTGTGGAGCGACACCGGGCAGTGGCACTGGACCCACTCCGCCATCCCTCTTGGAAGCCGAGCAATAAACTGCTCCAGTACCACCAGGTCAATCAGAGTCCCGACGTCGCCTTGTTCAGCCAGCAACCACCGCTGGCAGGTGCCCCGGAGCTGCTGGTCAAAGCCAAACAGGTGGCCATGCTCGCCAAGTGTCCATGAGTGGAAACGTTGGTGCTGATCGGCGAGATCCAACTCAAAAGGTATTTAATTTTTACAAACAAAAAAACTCGCTTTTCAGCGTAACATCAGCACATGCAGTCAGCTTCATGTCTCACTCGATCGCACTGCCATATGGCTCGTTCTTAAATCCGTCTCGAACTCTCACTGCAATGACAAACATCTGTAAGAGACAATCATTGACAGGTGATGATCCTTATCGTTCTCATCTCCCAATCTCGCTCTCCATTTACAAGCTGCTGCTCGAACACGCCCTCACCACCACACTATCATATAAAAATATTATGGGCTTTAGTAAACTGTTTGATTAGTTATGGACAAGAAGATTAAGAGAGGTTCACGACAAGTGTACAGTCCTAAGTAATCAAGATTTATTCTCCAAACCTGAGAGTATTCATCTCTTCCAGACAGCACTTTTAATTATTATGAACTCTCAGACTTTCTAAAATGCCATGGCCCTTTTTGGTCCTTTTTTTGTTTTGTTGGTGTTATGTCTAATTTTTCTAGGCTGAAACTGTCAAATGTGGTGTCATGTGAAATATTGTCTTGTCATATGACTTATTATAGCACTAAGTTGTGTTTCATAGTTAAGTCAGTGTATGGCCAACTAGAAATTTTATAAATCTCTTTGAAGGTAATTTGCTGTGTACACAACATTTATACATAAGGCCCAGCTGTGAGTCAATTTGTTGTGGTTGACTGCTAAAGTTGCTCCAGATGTGTCACAAATGCGGTTTCCTCATGCCCATGGCTACTGTACACACACTCTGCCACAGATTTGTACTATTCTTTTGTCAAATGCTCTGTCAAATTTAAGCCTTAGTTAATCCTAATGATGTGGTTTAAAATTAAAATGAGTCCCCCTCCACATACTGTGCTAATGTCATGGTCTGTTCAGCTGTGGTTTAAAATATTCAGTACTTTGTATTGAGAGTGTCACTTCATTTCTGAGGTTTGCACCCAACTCATGTGTAGTGCTAATGGCATAATTTTGAATTTTGAACTTTTAAATTGCAACCCTTACAAAACAGTACCATGGTATTACCATAGCATTCACCTTTTGGGTGTGATATTATGGTAATACCATATTTTTGGACACTACCACAATGGTAATGCCATTGTATTCTTAGGAGTACTTTGGAATACCATTAACGACCCCATGAAATTGCTTGACAAGTGCATTTTTCTTTCCTGTGTTAATGTATTTCCTATTGAAACAGCAAGTAGGGACATCACATATTAAGGTTTTGTTCCTTTTTTTGAAAATAGCCAATAGGCTTTAGTTATGTCTCAGCCATGAACCATGATTTGCTAGTCAATTGCATAAGATATTAGGGGGAGGGACATTCTAATTCTAAAGAGCATTAAATTGGACAAAAATTTGTGTAGTGCAAGATGAGTCTTAAATATTTTTGGTCCATTTTACCAGAAAAACATACTATACATTTTAAATGTGTATATCTGCTAAAAGTTAATTTTCACAACTTTTAGGATATGGACTAAAAGCCATATTGAGTTTTCTAAGTAGACTTTTGGCTATACTAGCACAATACTTATAGTCACGTTCCAGGATCATTTTAGGAGATTTTATTATCTATTTCAGATAAAGAGAACACATCTGCGGGGCTATAAAATGCATTCTTGTTTTAACCCATTTGTCTTACTGTAGCTTCATCTGTTATTCAGATCTCTCAATGCTGCTCCCATTACCCATTACCCATTAATGCTCTGATCTGTGTCTAAAATTTGAACAACTGCATGTCTCTCTACAAAGGCTCTGTACAATAGATGAGGCCCTGTTTCTCAGGGCTTTCAAGTGACCTCTCACCCGGTCTTTTCTGTGAGTCACCACATACTTTACTGTGCCGTTCCACTTTGGATGGGCTGCAGAGTGTGATAAGGTACAGAGGATCTTCTTTCTCCACTACACCTCATAATATTCTTCTGTCTGGAACAATGGATATGCAGAATCAATCATGGCTGCACAGCATTCAGTGTTTCTCCCCTTGTTAGTCTGTAGTCCTGTAGTCAGTGCTTTGATTTTTCCATTAGAGCATCTGTCTCTTTTGTCCATTCCAATATTTTAGCACTGTGGAACAACAGTTTGCAAGAGTCTTCTAAAATGGCATTCTTCAGGCCTGATGATGTCATGGAAGTGAAATGTACACTCACTGAGTACTTTATTAGGAACAACTGTACACCTTACTTATTCATGCGATTATCTAATTAGCCAATCGTGTGGCAGCAGTGCAGTGCATAAAATCAGGCAGATATGGGTCAGGAGCTTCAGTTAATGTACACATCAACCATCAGAATGGGCTGGATTGAGTATTTCTGTAACTGCTAATCTCCTGGGATTTTCACACACAACAGTCTCTAGAGTTTACTCAGAATGGTGCCAAAAACAAAAAAACATCCAGTGAACGGCAGTTCTGCGGACAGAAGCGTCTTGTTGATAAGAGAAGTCAACGGAGAATGGCCAGACTTGTTCGAGACTCATTGACAGAAAGGCTACGATAACTCAGATAACCACTCTGTATAATTGTAGTGAGAAGAATAGCATCTAATGTCAAACCTTGAGGTGGATGGGCTACAAGAGCAGAAGACCATGTTGGGCACTTTATTAGGACCAAAGTGTTCCTTATAAAGTGTTCAATGAGTGTATAGTTTACAAAAATTGAAAATTCTCATAATTTACTTACCCTCATGATGTTCCAAACCTGTATGAAATACTTTCTTCTGTGAAACACAAAAGGAGATATGCATAATGTTAGCCACAATTAAATTTCTTTGCATTTTTTTAAAGGAAAGTTATTGCTGACCGAGGCTGACATTCTGCATAACATCTCCTTTAGTGTTCCACACAAGAAAGAAAGTCATATAAGTTTGGAACGACAGGAGGTTGAGTAAACAATGACAACATTTTCATTATGGGGTGAACTATCCTATTTAATTCATTCAGTTCAGGTCATTTAAGGTGTGAAAGCACTGTTGTCATTTGTGAGGAATGTGTGCAGGCTTCACAGCTGTTGTTTACCCCACGTAGATTGTATGAGTACATGCTGAGATTCTGTTTGAGCCCTGTTTGTTGTGCTTCATTAAAGGCTCATTAAAGACAAAAAACTCCACCTCTCGAGCAAACATCTCCAGGCTCATATTTGTACCTCTAAATGTTTTCATACAATAAAGCAACCTGGTTTTGTCTCTGCTCGGAGCGAGTCAGTGTGATATAATCTTCTGTTTTCACTTTCAGGACCAGATTTCACAGACCCATATTTTCCCTGTATTTATCCCTGTGGGTTAACCGTAGGCACTATAAAAAGATCTAAAGGAAGTATCTACAAAGCAGTCCTGAGAAATATTTTGGCAGAGTTTAGGTCTACACATTTAATATACTACTGTATGTGTATATGCGTATTAAAGGGATAGTTCGCCCAAAAATGAAAATTCTCTCATCATTTACTCACTCTCATGCCGTTCCAGACTTGTATGACTTTCTTTCTTCTGCTGAACACAAACAAAGATTTTTAGAAGAATATCTCAGCTCTGTAGGTCCTTACAGTAAAAGTAAATGGTGGCCGGAACGTTGAAGCTCCAAAAAGCACATAAAGGCAGCATAATAATAATCAATATGGCTCCCGTGGTTAAATCCAAATCTTCAGAGAAGCGATATGATAAGTGTGGATGAGAAACAGATCAATATTTAGGTCCTTTTTTGCTATAAATTGTCCTCTCTGCCCTGTAGGTGGCGATATGCAAAAATAATGTGAATCGCTAAAATCAAAAGAACTCTTAGGAGACAAGAGTGCTTAGGAAGGCTGTTTGAAAGTGGAGATTTATAGTAAAAAAAAAAAAAAAAAAAGGACTTTTGATCTTTTTCTCACCCATACCTATCATACCTCATTTGAAGACATAAATTTAACCACTGGAATTTTATGGATTACTTTTATGCTGCCTTTGTGTGCTTTTGTAGCTTCAAAGTTTTGGACATTGTTGACTTGCATTGTATGGACCTAAGGAGCTGGAATGTTTTTCTAAACATCTTCGTTTGTGTTCAGCAGAAGAAAGAAAGTCACACACATCTGGGATGGCATGAGGGTGAGTAAATAATGAGAGAATTTTCATTTTTGGGTGAACTGTGCATAAACGCTGAGGCTGATGTTTATTACTGTACTGCTTGTCTTAGAAGGATGATCAACAGATCAAAAGCCATATCAGTCTTATCTTACTTAGTGTGAATCATAAGACCTCGTGGAAGATATTCAGAAAACACTGCAATTTGTTTAGTAGCATATAATCATAATATTTGGTGCTTGCCCTTATTTCCATGATGACCAACTAGTTAGTGGGCTACTTTGACAATCTTCAATAAACTCTCTTTATTAATGGGCTTTTTTTTACAATAATTTTACTGGATAGTAGAGAGACAGGAAAGTGGAGGGAAAGAGAGGGTCAGTGGGATCGAGACATGACACAGACTGAATGTGTCGCAATCACATGTGTCACCTGTGTCCTACTCGACCCACCCTGAGCGGGATTCGGACCGGTGATCCCCAGCATGGGAGTTGGACACGCTAGCAAGGAGGCTATAAAAGCCATGGCCTCTAGCCTTGGTCGCTAGTGCATCTCTTAAGGCCAGGGGAGTGAGGTTTACACACTGCACAGCTATCACATACAGGCTGGCTACCGTTACAAGTGCACAATACCCACTGTGCCACAGTTATGACCTCTAATAAACACTTAAACAATAAATGGCTCTGGTAGGCTAACATCAGTTACATACAGTATATGAAAAGAAAATACACATTTAGATTTGTTTTGTTATTGTACAGTATGTAATATATGGCCATTTTAAAGAAATACCCCTACCATTGGAGTTGGTTTGAGTGTAAAGCGATCTTGAGCTTTTGGAAAGTTGCTATATAAATCAAACGTGTTATTATTTGTATTATTATATGATGCATACCCTGCCCTTGATAATGATTTTAGTATAATCATAACTACTTAAGCTGTATTAGATCACTTTAGATTAGCACATAGTACACAATCAGTGCTTTGATATTATCTGAGCTGTGCTCAGAATTGCGTTCTTATTTGTTCACAGGCAAAATATTACACTATTTCCAAAGATAGAAAAAACAAAAAAACAGCTAAAGAGACATCAATATTAGGCCAGCCTATTGATGTAAACAACTGAATAACTGATAAGGAATGTGAAAATAGAATTTCTATTCTAAGTAGAAATCGGCGCTATATTCCACATAACACATATTGACATGCTCATATCGGTGCCAACTTTGGGGTCAAACCTAACATACCTGTCATATTAAACTCAAAGTCTGATTACAGAGGCCAAAAGGTTGATACACAGACCATCTGAGAGAAAGAACACAAAGGCGGTGCTTACTATATATAGCAGTTCTCCTCTGTAACCTTTGTTTCTTGAAATAGAAGCATCCACTTGTTCCTCCATAAACCCAAGCAGCTATTTGCTGGAGACCATTGCTATGTTTTATTTAATATCAGTTCTCATCCTGAACTGCTGAGACACACCAGGCCAGGTCTGAGAGGTGAAAGAGTTAAAGACATGCCAGAAAAAGACACAGATGTTCTGTGTCACACTGAGGAACAGCTGTTGAAAACAACGCAGTATTGAGTCTGACTGATGTAGATGGCTGCGAGCAGCTCCACTCCAGATGGAATACGGACCTCATATGGCATTCTGATCTGCTTCCAAATTCCACTGCTCATATTATAAACCAAATAGAAGCACATTTGCCAGGTTATTTTGATAATCGACTAATCTATTGATTATTAGAACTATTATTTGACTATTCGGGTGATTATTGCAACAATTAATCATTAACGCTTAACAAACTATTCAGCTTGTGCCTCAATCTACAAGGTTGTATTAAACGTGCTTACTAACAATAAAGAGGACAAAATCATCTTTTAAAAATACCTCTAAATGACATTCACTGAATTAAAGGAAAAAAACTTGGATTTTTATTTAAATTCAGTAAAAAAATTCACTGCAAAAAATCCTTTTGTTATCAAAGTTTTTGTCTTGTTATTAATTTTAAATAATCTAAACATCCTTAAAACAAGATACATTTACTTGAGAAGCAACATATAAATAGGGTGACCAGATTTCTGCTTGTGGAAAATGGGACAGCTCCTTCCCAGCAAAAATTAGATTGACATATCAATCCTGGATGTCTATTGATAGGGGATTGTGATTGGATAGTTTAATCCAATCATGTTCCTCAAATAACACGGTGTGATTTTATTGGTTTTAGAAGCCATATCCTTGGGTACCTCTGATTAGAATACTCACGTGACTGAGAAAGCCGCATAGGAGATAGAGAAATTTTAGGAGAGGGGAAATACGGAACAAAACACGATGTTTTCAGAAGAAGTCGGGACACTAGAAAAAGTGCTTAAATACGGCACTGTCCCAGGAAAATCGGGACGTCTAGCCACCCTACATAAAAGAATTTTAGACTTGCTTTCAGAGAATATATCATGAATATAACTGTATTTTGTATATAATAGTATTTTTTCACTTGTTCATACTTCTGCCAGTGCTGTGAAGAAAAAAAAGTCTAAATATCTATATGTTGCTTCTCAGGTAAATGTATCTTGTTTTAAGGATTTTTAGATATTTTAAAATATTAAACATTGTATTCAACATTCTCCAATACATTTATTTTCTTCTGCAGTATAGCTCCTAAAGTAAATGTACATTGTTTTGAAGGAGTTTTATTTTTATTATTTTGGAAAACAAGCCAAAAAAACTAATCAAAAACGTATTTTGTTGCAGTGTATAATGGGCTAAGACTACACTCTCTCAGCTTTATGTTCACTTCGATCCATTTTTAACCCACAAAAAACAAACTCTCTCTTCTTAATAGAGCTGGGTATTGCCGATTTTCTTCACAATAAGATACACACCATGACACATACAGTATATTATTATTCAATATGTCGCAAGCCATCATGTTATAACCTAGCTGCAGCAAGCCGAGTGCAGTTTCAATCTCTCCCTCTTAGATTGGGTCACTTCACGTGACTCATAGAAGTAGCGCTGACCACACAGAGAAATGCCAGTTTTAAAGTTTGTTTATTTACAAGACCCGCTTCCTTATAATTTGAACTTTAATAAAGGATGCATTAAACATATAACGCCGGGGTGTTTCCTTTTTATTCGCTCTGACAAGCAAACTTAGCTTAAGCGGAATGCCAGATCCGGCTCCGCTTTATTTCACGATGACACTGCTTCTGAATTTACTTATTTTGTATTTTTTCATTATTATTCCCTCATACTTTGCGATCTACATCACCTTGTAGGCTGTTTGGAAAGTTTGGAGCACAACTGGACTGTGAGCTGTGTCTTCTTCCTCTCCTCAATCATGTACTCAAGCTGCAGTGCTGCTCTCGTGAGACATCATTAGAGTTTCATATGATCTCATGTTACGTTGAATGAGATCAAATGACTATTCGACAATGGAAATTTTTGTCAACATTTTTTTTTATGTTGACGTTCAGCCCTAATGTTTAGATGAATGGAAGCTTTGAACAGGTTTCCCAAACACTCCCCCTATCTGCCACTGGTTGGACAGAAAGATAGTCCTACCCCAAACTCACAGCAGAACTGTTCCATCTAGTTCTGTGACGGTCCTGATCTATTTTTATTCTAATCTTAATCAACTAGGCTGGACTGGACTCTTCTGGACCCTGCATCATGGCCTCCTGGTGGCGCTGTAGGTGAATCCTGTGTGTGATTCAGTGAATGCATGCTTGGCAGGAAATGCAACACCAGTCTTTATCCCTCCACAGAGTCTCTCTCTTTATGGCTGTGCACTCAGTCAATGCTGTTAGGGAAATGGTGGAGAGAGCGGCCCCCAGAGACAGCCTTTAAATGAAACCCTATTTCTGTTGGGAAACAGTACAGTTTGCCATCTACCATGTTTATATGAATCAGACTAAAAATGGTCACAGTGCATAGCCTGTGAGATACGCCTGATGATAAGAGAGTGTTTTTTTCTGATGTCCTCTTCCACATTCTCTGTGCGACAAGGATGAATGGTTACTTTTCTAATAGCAGTGATTGTATTGTTTTGGCCCACAGAGTTGAAAGGAATCATTATCCTGTTGTTCCTTCTGTCTAATTAGCCCATCAAAATTATGAAGATATGTGCAATATACAGTATACATGAGAACATTTTCCTCTTAATTGCTTCTGCACCAGAATCTTTACAGAATTGAAGAAAAACCCCAAAGTAGTCCTACCTCCATGTGCTACCAGTTTCAAGGGATAGTTCACCCAAAAATAAAAATTTAGTCATTATATACTAACCCTCATATCACTCCAAATCGGTATGCTGTTCTTGCCATACAATGACAGTTTATAGTGACCAGAGGCTGTAAATCGGCAAAAAAAACACCAAAAAAACCCCCCCAAAAGATGCTCCATTTTTTAACTTGGAAGTGGATGCAGGTGAGAACTTCACAGGAGTGCAAGATTATCAGTGAATAATTACTTAAATTTCTGCTTTGTTCCTCAAAGAAACCAGTTTTATGGCTTTAGAAGACTTATAATATATTTAGGACATTGTAGCTAATTCATATCGACTGCTTTTATGGTGATTTTTTTTTGTGTGTGTGTGTACTTTTTGAAGCTTGACAGCCTTTGGGTATTATGCAATAACAGCATACTGGTTTGGAACGACATATGGGTAAATAATGACAGAATTTGTATTTTTGGATGACCTTATTCACTTTATCACCATCTGTAATTTTTGAAGGGAATGACAACAAGGTTATGAGGGATGGACTTACAGACTTTTCAATGGGTTGTACTGTTGTTTAAAGTGTTTCGTATTGTTCTGCTGATGAAACATAAAAAAAAAATAAAAAAATGACTTTTTAAAAAAAGAAATTTCAATTGGCAAAAAACTCCACACAACACGAGTTGTGAAAAATTAGATGTTCCAGGAGCTTTATACCAACTTATACAGTGCATGCCATTGAAGAGACTATTCCTCCAATCCCTCACAGCTTTGTTTTCATTCACATCAAAAATCAAATATAACTTTACTGTGAAGCAGGTTTATTCCTCTATAAAGTTGAAATACAATGCAGAGTTTGAGGTTCTGTGTGCAAGTGTGCAGTTTTGGTTCACTGTCTGTAATGCAGCTATTAGTTGTTGTGGAATCCAGCTCTAGTAAACATATTCTCAGCATGTTGCTCACTCACACTTGCTCTCAAAGTTACTGTATAATCCTAGAATAGAGTATTTTCCATTGCAAATTCGAAATATGAGCCTTAGATCAGATCATTACTGCTCAAAGCTTGTTCACACTCATTTATGGAAGAGCTGTTACACATTGCTGCAAAACATTTATATAAAACACTAGTATCATAGAACATTCTGAAATGTCCTTACTCCCACAGTTTACTGCTGTAACTTGTTTCATCATACTTATCCCTTTTCTTTTCTGTTTCTCTTTTCATTCTTTAGAGTTGCTGGGCTCTGCCAAGAAGGTGAACGTCAACTTCCAGGACACTGATGGGTGAGTGGTACATATAAGGACCTTTTTTGAATCCATGTGGCAGACTTTTGTAAACATGATCAGGGTTCCTGACTGACTGCCAAATGTCTTTAGGTTCTGCCAGAGATTATGTGCTTACAAATTGTTGGTTGAAAAAAAAAACTATTAGTGTTTTTAGTGTCTTTTCCCCAGTCACTCTCTCTTCTATCTCTACCTTAGATGTTCCCTTTATCTCCCAGTTTACCTCCATATACAGTGCATCCGCAAAGTATTCACAGCGCTTCACTTTTTCCACATTTTGTTATGTTACAGCCTTATTCCAAAATTGATTAAATTCATTATTTTACTAAAAATTCTACAAACAATACCCCATAATGACAACGTGAAAGAAGTTTGTTTGAAATCTTTGCAAATTTATTAAAAATAAAAAACGGAAAAAAAGTCACATGTACATAAGTATTCACAGCCTTTGCCATGACACTCAAAATTGAGCTCAGGTGCATCCTGTTTCCACTGATCGTCCTTGAGATGTTTCTACAACTTGATTGGAGTCCACCTGTGGTAAATTCAGTTGATTGGACATGATTTGGTAAGGCACACACCTGTCTATATAAGGTCCCACAGTTAACAGTGCATGTCAGAGCACAAACCAAGCCATGAAGTCCAAGGAATTGTCTGTGGACCTCTGAGACAGGATTGTATTGAGGCACAGATCTGGGGAAGGGTACAGAAACATTTCTGCAGCATTGAAGGTCCCAATGAGCACAGTGGCCTCCATCATCCGTAAACGAAAAAAGTTTGGAACCACCAGGACTCTTCCTAGAGCTGGCCACCCGGCCAAACTGAGCAATCAGGGGAGAAGGGCCTTAGTCAGGGAGGTGACCAAGAACCCGATGGTCACTCTGACAGAACTCCAGCGTTTCTCTGTGGAGAGAGGAGAACCTTCCAGAAGAACAACCATCTCTGCAGCACTCCACCAATCAGGTCTGTATGGTAGAGTGGCCAGACGGAAGCCACTCCTCAGTAAAAGGCACATGACAGCCCACCTGGAGTTTGCCAAAAGGCACCTGAAGGACTCTCAGACCATGAGAAACAAAATTCTCTGGTCTGATGAAACAAAGATTGAACTTTTTGGCCTGAATGGCAAGCGTCATGTCTGGAGGAAACCAGGCACCGCTCATCACCTGGCCAGTAGCATCCCTACAGTGAAGCATGGTGGTGGCAGCATCATGCTGTGGGGATGTTTTTCAGCGGCAGGAACTGGGAAACTAGTCAGGATCGAGGGAAAGATGAATGCAGCAATGTACAGAGACATCCTTGATGAAAACCTGCTACAGGGCGCTCTGAACCTCAGACTGGGGCGAAGGTTCATCTTCCAACAGGACAACGACCCTAAGCACACAGCCAAGATAACAAAGGAGTGGCTACGGGACAACTCTGTGAATGTCCCTGAGTTGCCCAGCCAGAGCCCAGACTTAAACCCGATTGAACATCTCTGGAGAGATCTGAAAATGGCTGTGCACCGACGCTCCCCATCCAACCTTGATGGAGCTTGAGAGGTCCTGCAAAGAAGAATGGGTGAAACTGCCCAAAAATAGGTGTGCCAAGCTTGTAGCATCATACTCCAAAGACTTGAGGCTGTAATTGGTGCCAAAGGTGCTTCAACAAAGTATTGAGCAAAGGCTGTGAATACTTATGTACATGTGATTTTTTTCGTTTTTTATTTTTCATAAATTTGCAAAGATTTCAAACAACTTCTGTCACATTGTCATTATGTAGTATTGTTTGTAGAATTTTGAGGAAAATAATGAATTTAATACATTTTGGAATAAGGCTGTAACATAACAAAATGTGGAAAAAGTGAAGCGCTGTGAATAATTTCCGGATGCACTGTACATTACAGAACGCTAACAGCTCTTTAATTTAAACCTCTTAAAGGGATAGTTAAACCAAAAAATCTCTCATCATTTACTCACCCTCATGCCATCCTAGATGTGTATGACTTTCTTTCTTCTGCAGAACACAAAGATTTTTAGAAGAATATTTCTGCTCTGTAGTTCCAAAAAGCACATAAAGGCAGTATGAAAGTAATCCATAAGAGTGGTTAAATCTACTGTATATCATCAGAAGCCATATGATAGGTGTACATGAGAAACAGACGTGAACTATCCCTTTAAGTGAATATCAGCATAATATCAGCATCTAAAGGTAAATGTTTGTATAAGTAACTCATAAGTATGAAAATGCAGATAGTCTGGCCTCTGTGCTGTAAAATCTATTTAAGCTAACCATGGTCTTATGTCAGCTATTGCCCTTGCTTCATCTGTGTGTTTTAGTAAATTAGGCTGTTTTTATCAATGCTCAGACCACATAGTAATAAGGACAAAAGTGAGCAAACATGCCTATACAATTGCCCCAAAACGTATTTGGACACACTTACAAATGTCTGAATATCACTGCATTAGAAACAAACTATCAAACCAAATGGCATCTGCAAATAAATAAAATGATGCAAGATCTTTTGTCAGAACTAGCTTCACTATTTTAGCCATTTAGACTTTTAATCAGCTGTTCTCAAGGTGATTTTAGTTATGGATGAAGTCAGTTCACTATATTAACCTTGGATTAACAACTGTATGTTCCACAAAGTTTGACATCCAGAAAGTTTCCAAATACTTATTTTCTTAATTTTGAACA
This sequence comes from Myxocyprinus asiaticus, assembly GCF_019703515.2. Classification (NCBI taxonomy): domain Eukaryota; kingdom Metazoa; phylum Chordata; class Actinopteri; order Cypriniformes; family Catostomidae; genus Myxocyprinus; species Myxocyprinus asiaticus. Next base: position 25,530,100 of record NC_059357.1, on the reverse strand, counting down.
ATATATCTATTGTTTTACATTTTGAAACCTAACATTTTCTTAGTGTGAAATGTTTTTCTTGAAAAGTGTGTTTTTTAAATAATCAGCATCATATCATCTTATCAACATTATATAGATCATATAATGCAAAGACATTTATAGATGTCAAATGAGACTTAAGTGTACAAATACTTTCTGGGGCAACTGTATGTTGCACAATATTTTTATATCTCCATCGCTGATAATGCTGACTTCATTATGATAGTATCACAGGCATAATTGCTGTCATCCAAATGGGCCCTGCCACATACAATAATTCTTCCAGCTGCCCTTGAGGATTGTTCATTTTTATCCAGTGTATTGCAGAGGCAGAAAGCGTCATCCTAGGGAGAGCAGTCTGTTATTTGTGCTAGCATCATATAGGTGAATCAGCCACTTGTTGGGCTGAATTGTCCTACATTCATTGTAGACTTTTTTCAGGATGTCATGAAAATCTGGAGTGCATATCAGCTATTACCCATGCATTCCAATGAAGTTTTACCTTAGTACACCACAGCTGAAGAGAAGAAGATGCTGTTTGTTACGATGTGTTGAGATATAAATCAGATGTTGTGGTTTGTGGCTTGGCACAGATCAGCAAATTACCTGTGTTAATGCAGCACAGTCTAAGCCATTTCTTATGCTGCATGTATGGTTATTCCCATTAATGCAGCTGAATAAAACAATGGAATAAAAAATAGGGATACAGTAGGGTTCCAGACTTACTGTGAGATGGGATTTATGTGGACAACACTTCACATACTGGTGGCTGGAATGGAGATAATGGAAGACCAGGGTTGGGAGGGTTACTTTTGAAATGTATTCCACTTCAGATTACAGAATACATGCTGTAAAATGTCATTTGTAACATATTTCGTTAGATTACTCAAGGTCAGTAACATATTCTAAATACTTTGGATTACTTCTTTAGCACTGGTAGATTTTTTCACTTGTTTTGACTATAAAAACTCTGTCAGTACAGTAAGACAAAATACACATGTTAAAAATACATTCTCTGAAAAACCTAAATATCTTATGCAGTGTTGTTTCTAAAACAAGATCAATCAAACTGATCTTGTTTTAAGGATTTTTAGATATTTTTACAGGAAAACAAAAAAAAACATTATTATCAAGAATATGATTTTTGCCCTAATATCAAAGGTCTTACTAGAAAAAAGAAATTATGTTCCAACGTGAATTTTCTTGATAAAAAAATATGATCGTGCCTGGTAACGTGCATGTAAAATGGCTAGAAATAGTATTTTAGCTTAGCGTAAAGCTGACAATTTACACAAGGTTTATTTCAATTTCTTCTGCTCCAAACTTACTTCAAACTTACTTCTCTGTCTGCTCGTATGAATGTAACACATCATAAGAAAGTGTTTAACCGCTGTTCAAATGCTCTTTGGATTGTATCATTTATATTTATATATGTTTTCCATCAGAAAGGACTAAATATTACATGAAACAAATGACAATAAAATGCAAAGTAATCTCTTCAGTAATCAAAATACTTTTTGAATGTAACTGTATTCTAATTACCAATGATTTAAATTGTAACTGCAGTGGAATACAGTTACTTATATTTTGTATTTTAAATACGTATTCCCATTGCTTGTATTACGTTACTCCCCAACCCTGTGGAAGACTGATACTTTGCAACAAGATGTTGTTAGTACAACTAGTTTTCTGTCATTGCAGGAGCTACTCTGTATTATTCAGAGGTTTTAGATTCAGACGCTATCTTCCATCGGAGCTGCTCCCATCAGTTTTGTAGTTTGGCTGTGACCCAAATGCTGTGCTCCAAGATTTGAAGGAGGAACTTATGATTGGACTTATTTAATAAATACAATTTGGTCAATTGTGATGATACTTTTCAGTTTTACAGAAGTTGCCATCTTTGATATTTACTTAGTCCTTAGTCCATTATTCATGGCTGTCATGAGAATAGAAAAGGGGCTTGACTTCGGATATTCAAGCTGCTCCTGTAAGCTGTTGTATAACAGGATCATTCAAAAGTCACACCTGTTAAGAAATATGGTTGTCAATCCCAAACATAATAATATAAATATAGAAACAATATATTTGAAGTTTTAATGCGAAATATTCCAATTTATGCGAATATATATAAATAGTTTTAGACTCGATTGCATCATCCACAGTGCTTCATGGGAGTGGCCACTTTCTGCAGAGCTCTTTTGGCACACTTTGCGTTTGCTTGTGCTTTGTTCTCTGATTGGTGGATCATTCTTTGCATGGTCATGGGTTGTGTAGTTCTTCAACAAATGAACGTTAAAAACAATGTGGACTGATGGCTTCAACAGAAGCACATACCAACGATTTACAACCTCAGAACTCGTGGTAGGTCTGTCTTAAAAGGTTTATAAGTTATCATTAAAAATCAATTTTCATGTGGAGAAAATAAATTGCATTTTTATTTCAAAAATTCCAGACTGTTGCGCTCTTTTGTACTGTGTGTTAGAGCAAGGAGACAGAGTCGTTACTCAAGCCTCACGGATTTTGCACCTCACTCACCCTCACAAACACATGAAAACACGCTCATGCACATGGGCAGGCAGCCACAAACACTCAAACACATTCTCACAAAAACACACGGACGGGCAGACGGACTAGCAAACAGTCACTGATGCACTCTCACACATATGCACTTGCAGTCAGGCACAAATACACAAACACAATGTAACAAAACTCCCCAAAGCAGCAGCAAGGGAGCCTTTAAAAGAATCAAAACAGCAACACACCCACTATTCATACTATTTCAAGGTCCCCAAAAATACAGCAGGGCCTGTCCTGCTTTGAGCCCAGAGATCCATAGATCAAAGCCTGTTTTATTTTGTCATAATCTGCCAAGCTGTAAAAGTGCCAGAATAATTAAAAAAACTCTTCTATTGACCACTGTCACTGAACAATGGCGGCATTCATTATCACAGCTCTGCTTCATGGGTTTTAAGGAAATGAAAGCTGTAACTCTAAACCAACGGATACCCCTGTGTAGCCTGAATCCTCACATACACTGTGTGTTTACTCATGCAGCGCTGCTCAGCCTGAACTCTCATTTGAATCAGCAAGATAAATGACTTGCACATTAATTCTTTCTCCATAGACTTTTGCTTTCTACACAGAGATAAAATTATGCCATCTCTGCTGAGTAGAGGATATAGCTGTGGTGAGAAAATGGGGTTGTGGGCTGATCTGTCTTCTCTGAGAGTAAACTGCCAATTTGGGTGGGTGGGGGTGCCAGCCATCTAGAAATGACAGTCAGATATCAACAGTTCCTAAGCTGTGTTCACTTCCCTCAATCACTTTAACATCATATCCCCCATGTAACTGTAAATCCCTGTGCACAACATCAGTGACTTTGTCGCTGCATGCCTGCAGTCTCTGTACTAATGGTTGCTAATAGGTGTTTCCACTGTTGGTTATTGGTGGGCTATACAACTGGCCAGAGCTTTTAAAAATCTGATTACAATTGAGACACATTACCTATAAAAATAAGATATATTTATAATTTTACAAGGAATAAGTTTTCTTGCAGCTAAAAATAAACACTCTGGAGAGTGTTTTTAGAGCTGTCAATTTAACATATTAATTTAGTGTGATTAATTATATTAAAATTAATGCAATTAACCATGCCCCCAACCTGTATGTAAATTCTGTAATAAGGAATGTTCCTACTGTTGAAGCAATTCAAGCTTTATGTACAACCTTGATGCAGGAGGGGGCAGTCAGGTTTATAGCTTTACAATCAACACACCTCATCGAACCGAAGAGCACAGTTGACGTGCTCTTGTGCTCAATGACAGTTGGACCGAGCACAACATAATGCAGGGATCTCGAGACGATGTTTTTATGAATTAAGTGCATTCACATTGTAAAATTTTGATTTTGCAAGAACAATAGTGTCTCAAAAAAGTGAGGACTTACTGTCATTGCATGTTTTTGCTGTCATCGGAGGCTCTTTTGTGAATCAAACAGTTCAAGAACTCAATAAAAATTATTTGAAATGAGTGTACAAAATGTTCAGTTCACGCTGGGAGGGGGATGTCTACAACCAATAACCTTCTCTGGTTCAGTTCGCAGCGCATCACCAGCATCATTTGTGAAACTTCTCGGGTAAATCATGATGGTAACAGTGATATACTTGCAACTGGAAGAATCTTCAGAGAAATTAATAGAATCCCTAAAGAAGATCTTTGACCGAAACACTTTTTATTACAGATTTGCAAGTTATACAACAGTGTGCAGCTTTTTCTATTTTTCCCCCATTGTATTGTGTACGCACATGCCCGCGATGTGTTTATTTATGTGTTTAACAGCATTAGCATTGATCATACGTTATCTAGTGAAAGCGATTTACCGATGCCTGTACTAAATTATGAAACTTAAATTATAGAGCTCATTTCAAATAAAAAAAACAGTCACGTTAGAGGGCATACATTTTTTCGAGAAAATCAAACGCAAACTGCATCTTTCCATGAACTTTTCACCCCATGTCAAGCACTTCTACTGGAAAATGATAAGCAGAGTTGGGGAAAAAAAACAATACTTTGAACAAAATAAATGCAAGCAGCAAAGAAACTTTTCTAAATAAGTATAGGCTATGGTTTAAAAAGTAAAGAAAGCTTTTTTTTTTTCGTAATTTTTTATGGTTAATTTCACTAATTTAATTATTAGATACTTCTTTTTATTTAATTTAACTTCTATCAAAATGTAGTCATAACAGTTTGCCTGGAAGAACACTACACGTTCGGATGTCTTGCACATGATTTACACGTGGTTGGGAGCAGGTGTACATTTTGTTCGTACCAACTAACGTTTCGCAAATTCAAAAACTTTCATGAATCCGAAAATTTACATCAGAATGGCTTTACGAACGATTTACACAAAAATTTGTTCTGTTCGTGTTTCATGAATGAGGCCCATTATTTGTAAAAAAGATGAACATAGATTAGCTACAATGTCCTAAATTTACATTTAAAAGGACAATTTAAAGGGAAAATTTGTTGGAGCCTTGGCTTAGCATTTTAAGTACATGTAGATCTGAGGTGCTCATGTGGGTCAAACAGGTTCAAATCTGGCTCGCTACATTTTCCAGTCCCATTCCCCACTCTTTCCCCCATTATTTCCTGCCCCCTCTCTACTGTCCCTCAATACTTTCAATGCAACAAGTAAATTCTGATCTTAGATCTATATTTCATGGCATTTCATGCCACGGTAAGATGCATTTAGAGCATAGGTGCATGAGGGGAATGGCAGAAGCACAGTGTGAAGAATAAGGCTCTGAATCAAGTCAGGGACATGATGATGATAGGAAGATTCCTGTGGGCATCTGCAGGAACAATGAACACAAAGGTGCTTCAGACAAGGCACACATTAAGACCTGATTTAAAGGCTTGTTGTGACAATGTTTCAGACAGATTTGTGATGGCAGTGCATCTCAGTGCCACAGGAACTTAGTGTGAAGGTCACTGACACTGACAGCCACACAAATGCAACCTCTCATTGCAGCCAGAGCTGAGGCCCAGCAAAGCCAAAGCAAAATAGAAGGCTTTCACAGTATTCAGAGATAAGCTCTATCTAAAATGAGCTAGAAGAACATTGCTACATGACTGCCATCTGCTGTGTATAATTTTACCTTGTCATCTCTTGTGCAGAATCACACACACACACGTGGGGTATCTGTCGCAGCCATGTTAATCATCTCTGCCAACTATAACAGCTTTTCAATTGACCATGGATCATACCAGGCTTGGAGGTCGATTGCATCCAGCTGCAGGGGCGGGATTACGATGTCTGAGGCCCCAAGCAAGCAACCAACCCATTTAGAAAATTTCGCTAAAAAATGACAACATTTATTTTAAATCATAATTTTAAATTCTTACTATCAGCCATTGTAGCCAAGATAATTAATGCAGGGGGCCTTTGGCAGGGGTAGCTCAGTGGTAAAGACGCTGGCTACCACCCCTGGAGTTCGCTAGTTCACTAGTTCAAATCCCAGGGCGTGCTGAGTGACTCCAGCCAGGTCTCCTAAGCAACCAAATTGGCCCAGTTGCTAGGGAGGGTAGAGTCACATGGAGTAACCTCCTCATGATCGCTATAATGTGGTTCATTCTCGGTGAGGCGCATGGTGAGTTGAGTGTGGATGCCGTGGTGGGTGGCATGAAGCCTCCACATGCGCTATGTCTCCATGGCAACGTGCTCAACAAGCCACGTGATAAGATGCGGAGGCAACTGGGATTCATCCTCTGCCACACGGGCTGAGGCAAATCACTACGTGACCACAAGGACTTAAAAGCACATTGGGAATTGGCCATTCCAAATTGGGAGAAAAAGATAATTAATGCATGTTTTCCAGTTTTTCCACAATACAGTGATAAAAAAAAAGCAATATTTACCTACATATATTTTTACAAAACTCTTTTTGTGTGTGTGTGGGCAGGTTTAAGTGGTTTACGAGCACTTTTTTTTAGGTTATAATTACAAGGGTATTATGCTATAAATGTGGTTTATGAGGACATTTCTAGTGTCCCCATAATTCAAATCGCTAAAAAACATAATAAACGATGTTTTATTGAAAATGTAAAAATACAGAAAGTTTTTTGTGAGGGTTAGGTTTAGGGTTAGGGTTAGGGGATAGAATCTATAGTTTGTACAGTATAAAAATCATTATGTCTATGGAGAGTCCTCATAATGATAGCTGCACCAATGTGTGTGTGTGTGTGTGTGTGTGTGTGTGTGTGAACAGGGTGTGCAAAACTTACTACTTCACCCAGTAACATTTTGAAATTCAGTCGTTACAGTATATATTAATATTATAACCCAACAATTATTTATTGTTGTCCAGATTGTCATTATAATATGATACAGAATTATTATTATTACTTTGAGGATTTGTTGTATATAATAGTAATATAGTTCTGTCTTATTAACTTTCACCTGGAGTTTATATTCTAATGCTGCAGTGTATTGTTCATCATGTTGCAAAAGGCTGTATTTTATGTCGGCTAAGCATCGTAGGCAACATTCGTTACAGTACTGTAACAGTAAACATACAAACCATGGCGGCCACTCAGCACACTAGAGCATAAGAAAAAAAAACATTGCCGTTTATCAAGCACTGAAACTTTGCTTGGTGCAGAATAATCTGGAATAATGTTAAAAATTGTAACAGTCACCTCTTTGCAGCCTGAACTTGTTCAGAACGTTAAATCTTTGTGACACCTGCGCTAAAAACAGTCTAGATGCAGTGCAATAATGAAATAGAACGCAAGTGCCTCAACATGCGTTTTTGAAACCTTAAGTTATTTTTAACTTGACACAGTGTCTAAAAATGTGCCGGTCCTACATGAGACACTGAAGAAACAGCGAGATGCGGTACAGCAGTCAAGGACGTTCATCCAGCGCATGTTTACATAGGAAAACAATGGAAAAACAGAGTAGACACGTGCAAAACACGTTCAGTGTGAATGGCCCCTCATCCGTTTACGCGTATCTGTGTGAGTGAGCGTGCATGGGCGAAACAAGTTTGGAAGGCCTTTATATTTTTTTCATAAATTATAAAACTGAACCCAAAGTCCTACTGACCTGAACCCGGCAGCTTCGTGAACTCCTCTGAGACCGCAGACAACATGTCTGTACCCAGAACAACATGTCACCCCTCAAGCGGTTTTTGCAGAGCTTTCCTACTTGGGCCGGGTGGCCCCTGACATCTGGGGCCCCACACAATTGCGTGGTTTGCGTGGTGGTTAAAACCGCTACTGTCCAGCTTGATTCAAAGGCAGTCTCCCGTGACCTGATAACCAGGAGCTTTTAAGGTTGAGGATATTTGTAGTCTAGTCTAAGTATGGGATTCAAAAGTTTGAATCCACCTGTGAAAATTTTTCTATTTTTCTATTTTAATAGATTTTCCATTTCAAATTATTATCAGAATAACAATTTGAGAAAATACTAAGATTTTTTAGTATTTGGTATGTTTCCCTTTTGCTTTAATTACAGCATGCACTTGAGCTTGCATGGACTCCACAAGTTTGTGCCAAACCTGATGATCCACTTTATCCAGTATGATTTGAGGAAGTTCCAAAGAGTATCTTGTCTTCGTGCAAAGACGTTAACATGCTCAATGTCAAATTTGCATATTTGATTAGTGACCTATAGTGCAGAATCTTAAATATTTCTTATTAGTTTTATGTTATAACATTTCTTTTTTTTCTTTCAATTCTTTCAAAATTCTAAAGCTTTGTTAGTTTCAAGGTTTAAATCACATTTTGAATCCCAGATTTTCAATGTGTACTTTTGAACCCCACTGTATGTCACCAATAGTTCCCATTACTGTGTTGCTTGCTACCACATAAAGTGGGCGGTTCTTGTTCTCTGCCAAGGGACACAAACAGTTTAGCTGAGCAGATATTGTTCAGGTTTCTTGATAGAACGTGTGAGAAAAACCCCCTCCTTTATAACCTTATAAGCTTCTTGCTGAGGTCTTCAAAACACACACAGCTTGTGCAGCTGTGACTCAATGACAGGAGTAATGTGCAATTCATTTATTGGATTCATTACCACACTCAGTGAGCATTAATAAAGTCTTAATTGTTCTGTCTAAACCCAATCAGTTAATTATGACTTTTAATTTTCTTGATCCGCAACTCTGCATTTTCTCCATTGCAGTTCATCATCTTATTATGAATTTTAATAGACTAAGTGTTCTGCTGTTGCTGCCAGTCAGTTTAACAGAATAAATAAATTTCATGAAAGCTGCACTCTCACACTGCAGCTTGCTTTGAAAACATAAACCTCAAATGTTAAATTTTTGTGTGTATTTCTTAAAATAAAATAATAAAATGGATGGTTTTGACTCTAAATTCTGATCGGATGTGCTGCGTTCGTAGTCATTATAAAATGTAAATAAACTCACATCTGTTATCACATATTCTAAACTTACAAACTGTTTTGCTTCATTAAACAATAGTTTATTCTGACAATTAATATGAATAAATACACTGTAACTATTTATTGATCATTGTTGTCTTTTATCATACTGTATTGATGTTGCCACCCAGCAACAGTGGTGAGGATTTGATTTATGAAGAAGGAAGAGCTTGTCGTTGTGCTCCCTCCCATCTTTAATAAAAGGATATGAAAGCTGGCTTCATTGGAAAGTTATTCAGTGAAAGAAAAAACAGTGAGATATTTCAGAAACTGATATTACCACCACAAGCATCTATGGATCATCTTGTTTGATTACATTTAGTTTGAGATGCATGAATGAGAGGTAGCAGATCTGTTCGAGTGCTTGACATGCCTGTATCATTACCATTGATCAAGTAAGATCACTGATGAACGAGAAGTTTATTCCATTTTAAAGCTGAACTGTGTAATTTCTTTATTTTTAATATATTTTCTCTTATCCCAGCTATATTTGCAGAGACTATTACAGTATAGTTAAGCCATTTATAGGTTGATTCCCTTCAAAAGAGTAAACACTGTGTCGCAATCAAAGCATTCCTTTTGTTTGTTTGAGCATCCCGACCAGCCCGACACAGCAACATTGGCTAAACCAATGGCATGAGTTTGGGGCAGGACTACTTGCTTGTCCAACCAATGTTCATGAAACTTGTTTGAAAATAGTCATTTTTGGTATTTCGTTTGGTGATGTTAGTGGCATGGAAATGTCATGGTTACTGGTGTAACCTCCGTTCCCTGATGGAGGGAACAAGACGTTGGTATCGATGTAGTGACACTAGGGGTCACTCTTGGGAGCCCGAGACACCTCTGGTCTTTGATAAAAGGCCAATGAAAATTGGCGAGTGGTATTTGCATGCCACTCCCCCGAACATACGGGTATAAAAGGAGCTGGTATGCAACCACTCATTCAGGTTTTATGCTGAGGAGCTGATATAAGGTCCGGCCATTTCAGCGGGTAGTTCAGCGTTGTGGCAGGAGGGACCAACGTCTCGTTCCCTCCATCAGGGAACGGAGGTTACACCAGTAACCATGACGTTCCTTATTTGTCACTCACTCGACGTTGGTGTCGATGTAGTGACACTAGGGGTCCCTATACAAAATGCCACAAGGCTGAACTGTGTTACGTGAACTGGCGGTGTGTGGTGGGCAGACTTGCTGTGTGCCTCATAGCCAGCACACCAGGTCGACACGTAACCTCCCTAAACACAGTTATGAGTGTCGAACGGCCCTTTTTGGGGACAAGTCGACTACCCAGAGATAGAGACAGGCTTAACCCAGTCGTGGCCTCTTTCCCCTTCTCTTTTTCCACTCCCTAAAAAAGAAGGGGGATTATCCGACTGGGCCGCCAGGTCTAGTCGGGGGGTGTCCCTCCCAAGGGGAGGACACCGCGGAGACCACACCTCGCCCCAAGAGAGGGGGGGATATTTAAGTGGAAGAATACATCACATGGTCTTTCCAACCATGTGGAGAGCCTTCAAGGTAGATCCTGCCCAATGGGGGAGGAGGTACTACAACATGGAGACTGGGGCATGGGGGCTCTGCCCAAGGAAGTCGCAGTTTGCCAGCAGGGAAATGAATTAGCGGAAGATATAGATTGCATGGGGTTAGCCTTACAGGGAACCGCCACATGCGGAGCACCTACCCCAGAACCGGGCTTTTAGTTAGCGCGTGTACTGGGCCGGCAGCGAGTCTCTCCGAAAACTCGACTGCCACAGGGCTCGGAGGAAGTCAACCAGGGAACAACTTTTGTGAACACTACTGGGAATTAACAGCGCACGTCTTCAGCTCAAAAGGAGGTGGAAGGCACTATGTGCAAGCGATACACCCGGCTGGCTATCCCGGGCTTATCCGCTTGTGTTGCGTGCCACTACCTGGGACTAAACCGGTTCCACCCGTAGGTTGTAGAACCTTGGGTGTTGCCCAGCCCGCTGCTCTGCAAATGTCTGTTAGAGAGGCACCTCTGGCCAGGGCCCAAGAAGCCGCTACACCATGGGTAGAATGGGCTCGTAGCCCTGCCGGGGGTGACATGTTTTTGGCAAGATATGCCATAGTTATGGCGTCAATGAGCCAGTGGGTGATCCTCTGCTTGGAGACAGCGCTTCCTTTCCGCCGTGCACCAAAGCAGACAAAGAGCTGCTCAGAGACTCTAAAGCTCTGTGTGCGATCCAAATAGATGCGTAAAGCACGCACCGGACACAGCAACGACAGGGCTGGGTCTGCCTCCTCCTGGGGCAGCGCTTGCAGGTTCACCACCTGGTCCCTAAAAGGAGTGGTGGGAACCTTGGGCACATAGCCCGGTCGGGGTCTCAGGATCACGTGAGAATAGCCCGGACCGAACTCCAGGCACGTTTCGCTGACAGAGAACGCTTGCAGGTCACCTACCCTCTTGATGGAAGTGAGCGCAGTCAAGAGGTCAGTCTTCAAGGAGAGTGCCTTAAGCTCGGCTGACTGCAAAGCTCAAAGGGGGCTCTCTGTAGACCCTGAAAAACTACAGAGGTCCGATGAGGGAACGAGGTGCGGCCTGGAGGGATTCAGCCTCCTGGCGCCTCTTAGGAACCTGATTATCAGATCATGCTTCCCTAAGGACTTACCGTCGACTGCGTCGTGGTGTGCTGGTATGGCAGCAACGTACACCTACAAGGTGGAAGGGGACAGCCTCCCTTCCAACCTCTCTTGCAGGAAGGAAGGCACTGATCTGACTGCGCATCTCTGGGGGTCTTCCCGATGGGAAGAACACCACTTAGCGAACAGACGGCACTTAAAGGCATACAGGCGCCTCGTAGAGGGAGCCCTAGCCTGATCGAACGTGTCTACCATCGCAGGTGGGAGACAGCTTAGGTCTTCCGCGTCCCGTCCAGGGGGCAGACATGGAGATTCCAGAGGTCTGGGTGCGGGTGCCGGATGGTGCCCCTTCCCTGACAAAGAAGGTCCTTCCTCAGGGGAATTTGCCCGGGGGGAGCTGTCACGAGGAGCGTGAGGTCCGAGCACCACGTCTGGGCGGGCCAGTAGGGTGCTGACCAGGACGACCTTCTCCTCGTCCTCCCTGACCTTGCACAGGGTCTGTGCAAGCAGGCTCACTGGGGGAAAATGCATATTTGCAAATGCCAGGGGACCAGCTGTGTGCCAGCGCGTCTATGCCGAGGAAGGCCTCGGTCAGGGCGTACCAGAGCGGGCAGTGGGGAGGATTCTTGGGAGGCGAACAGGTGCACCTGTGCCTGTCGAATCGACTCCAAATCAGCTGGACCACCTGAAGGTGGAGTCTCCACTCTCCCTTGAGGGTAACCTGTTGTGACGGCGCGTCCGCCGAAGTGTTGAGGTTGCCCGGGATGTGAGTGGCTTGCAGCGACTTGAGGTGCTGCTGACTCCGTTGGAGGAGACGGCGGGCGAGTTGTGACATACAGCGGGAGCGCAGACCGCTTTGGCAGTTGACATATGCTACCACTGCCGTGCTGTCTGTCCGAACTAGCACGTGCTTGCCCTGGATCAACGGCCGGAACCTCCGCAGGGCGAGCAGAATTGCCAGTAACTCGAGGCAGTTGGTGTGCCAACGCAGCCGCGGACCCGTCCAGAGGCCGGCGGCTGCGTGCCCATTGCCAACAGCGCCCCAGCCCATTTTGGAGGCATCTGTCATGACCACGACGCGCCTGGAGACCAGTTCTAGGGGAACACCTGCTCGTAGAAATGAGAGGTCGGTCCAAGGGCTGAAAAGACGGTGACAGACCGACGTGATGGCCACGCGGTGTGTCCCGTGGCGCCATGCCCGTCTCGGGACTCGAGCCTGGAGCCAGTGCTGAAGCGGCCTCATATGCATCAACCCGAGCGGGGTGGCCACCGCCGAGGATGCCATATGCCCCAGGAGCCTCTGAAAAAGTTTCAGTGGAACCGCTGTTTTTTGTTTGAATGCCTTCAAACAGGCCAGCACCGACTGGGCGCGCTCGTTCGTAAGGTGCGCCGTCAAGGAGACTGAGTCCAACTCCAAACCGAGAAAAGAGATGCTCTGAACCGGGAGGAGCTTGCTCTTTTCCCAGTTGACCCGAAGCCCTAGTCGGCTGAGGTGTGAGAGCACCAGGTCCCTGTGTGCGCATAACACGTCTCGAGAGTGAGCTAAGATTAGCCAGTCGTCGAGATAGTTGAGAATGCGAATGCCCACCTCCCTTAACGGGGCAAGGGCAGCCTCTGTGATCTTCGTAAAGACACGAGGAGACAGGGACAGGGCAAAAGGGAGGACTTTGTACTGATACGCCTGACCCTCGAACGCGAACCGCAGGAAGGGTCTGTGTCGAGGAAGGATCGAGACGTGAAAGTACGCATCCTTCAGGTCTACCGCCGCGAACCAATCTTGATGCTGGACGCTAGCTAGAATGCGTCTTTGCGTCAGCATCTTGAAAGGGAGTCTGTGTAAAGCCCGGTTCAGTACTCGCAGGTCCAAGATTGGCCGCAACGCACCGCCTTTTTTCGGTACAGTGAAGTAGGGGCTGTAAAACCCTTTCTTCATCTCAGCTGGAGGGACAGGTTCTATCGCGTCCTTCCGTAGGAGGGTAGCGATCTCCGCGCAAGGTAGCAGCGTTTTCGTCTTTCACCAAGGTGAAGTGGACACCGCTGAACCTGGGCGGATGCCCGGCGAAGTGAATCGCGCAGCCGAGTCGGACGGTCCGGACCAGCCCTCATGACGGACTGGAAGGCGCAAGCCATGCGTCCAAGTTCCGCGCAAGGGGGACCAAAGGGACAACGTCATCTGTTGTACCGGCAGGTGGGGCCTCGCGGCGGGGCGGAGCTCGAGGTGCCACTCCACGTTGTGGCCGTGCTGAGTCCGAGGACATCAAAGCACTTACCTGGCTCCTTGTGACCACCCCCAGAACAGCCTGGGACGGGGGAGGAAGAGGCCTGTCCTCATGACCCGTGGAGACTGTCACATCGGGGGCGGCTTTGTGCCACAGCTGGGCGCTCAGGGCAGGAGACCGCCGCTGGAGCACCAACCTGCCAAATGGAGTGGTGGACGGTGGTCGTGATGCCAGCCGTACACACCAGATACGTGACCCAGGGAACAAGGAAACCACTCTTGCTGAGCTCTTGAGTACTGCAGCCACTTGGGCATGCAGCGCAATTAAATGCAAAAGGTAACAAAAAGATGAAGATCTGCTTACCAACTCCAGAGCAGCGGGTTTCGTTGTCCCTGGGTCGCCCATCTCAAGGGCGCTTTGAAGCCTTTCACGGGTTCTGGGTGGCCGCGAGATGGGTGGCATCTGCTTCCTGCGGTGGGCTCCACGCCGGGGCCAGTCCGAAGGGGCGGGCTGCGGCGGAGCCGGTGCAGTCACCGCAGGGGGACGCCCTTGGCGATGAGTAGATGGGGTGCGGGATCTTGAGCCGCGCCGGGGCAGGATATGCCGGCTAGCATCCATCTACTGCTCTACCATCGAGAACTGCTGGGCAAAGTCCTCGACGGTGTCGCCGAATAGGCCCGCCTGGGAAATGGGAATCGTGTCCTGTCGGCCTCACCCATCTCGACCAGGTTGAGCCAAAGGTGGCGCTCCTGGACCACTAGTGTGGCCATCGTCCACCCGAGAGACCGCGCCGTGACCTCCGTCGCTCGGAGAGCGAGGTCGGTTGCCGAGCGCAGTTCCTGCATCAATCCCGGTGCGGAACTACCCTCGTGCAGTTCCTTTAGCGCCTTGGCGGACTTGCAGGAGAGCCATGGCGTGCAGGGCAGAGGCAGCTTGTCCAGCGGCACCATAGGCCTTGGCCGTCAGAGACGACGTAAACCTGCAGGCCTTGGACGGGGGCTTTGGGCACCTGTGCCAGGTGGCGGCGCTCTGCGGGCATAGGTGCACCGCGAGCGCCTTTATCCACCGGGGGATTGCCGAATAACCCTTGGCCGCCCCACCATCGAGGGTAGTGAGAGTGGGGAAGCTGAAAAGATCGGGACCAGGAAGTAAAAAGTGCCTCCCGCGACCTTGTCAGCTCTTCATGCACTTCCGGGAAGAAAGGAACGGGGCGGGGCGTGGCTT
The DNA here is from genome assembly GCF_019703515.2 of Myxocyprinus asiaticus. Taxonomy (NCBI): domain Eukaryota; kingdom Metazoa; phylum Chordata; class Actinopteri; order Cypriniformes; family Catostomidae; genus Myxocyprinus; species Myxocyprinus asiaticus. The sequence continues at coordinate 25,515,095 of NC_059357.1, read as the reverse complement.
TGAGCGGCGCCGCAAGCCCAGGAAACCAATCACCGGGATGCCCAGGAAAGCATGTCGTCACCTCCGCGTCAGCCTGTGACTGGGCAATCGACCCCGAAGGGAGGAGCCCAGCCGAGGCTTCCGACTGGATGAGCCCGCTCTCCGATGCTGCGCTCGAGAGCTCATCACTTTCGCGGGCTCCGAATAAGAGGTCGAACTCGCCGTGTGACGAGCCGGCGGACTCACCCGGAAGCCCGATCGGGGCAGACGAGCATGCTGGGGAATGGGAGGTCCGCGGGGGGATACCCGGCGGAGGCGGTCCCATTGGGGTCCCCAAATCGCCCCCAGTGCTAGCCGCGCTGGCCTCAAACCCGTGGGTAAAAGGACCGAGGCGGGAGCCTCTGGGGTGGCTCGCTTTCTTACGAAGGCGAGCCGCGACCACAACGTTGCCATGGACATATTCTCGCAATGAGAACATGACCATCCACGAACGCTGTCTCCGCGTGAGCAGTGCCCAGACACGAAAGACAGTGATCGTGACCGTTAGAAGGCGAGAGATAAAGAGCACAACCAGGAATAACACACAATCGGAAAAGCATCTTTAAAAAGACGCGTCTTTAAAAAGACGTTCCGTGTGTGCGCTCTTTTAGAGAAATATATACTCTTTTAGAGGGGAAAAATGCTCTTTCAGAAAATATACTCTCTAGTTTTTCTGCTGAAGCGCCCAGGGGCGTTCTCTGCAGTGCACCAGTGCAGAGGAGGGAGAAGCCGCTGAAATGCGCCGTCAGATCCCCGTTCGGCTCTGAAGAGAAAATCTGAATGAGTGGTTGCATACCAGCTCCTTTTATACCTGTATGTTCAGGGGATTGGCATGCAAATACCACTCGCCAATTTTCATTGCCCTTTTATCAAAGACCAGAGGTGTCTCGGGCTCCCAAGAGTGACCCCTAGTGTCACTACATCGACACCAACGTCAAGTGAGTGACAGATAGGGAACTACACACTTCAGCTTTAACTAGCACAAACCTTTTAAATTAGCATTGAACTACACTCACTGAGGACTTTATTAGGAACCCCTGTACACCTACATATTCATGCGATTATCTAATCAGCCAATCGTGTGGCAGCATTGCAATGCATAATATCATGCCGATACGGGTCAGGAGCTTCAGTTAATGTTCACATCATCCATCAGAATGAGAAAAAATGTGATCTCAGTGATTTCAACCATTGCATGATTGTTGATGCCAGACGGGCTGGTTTGAGTATTTCTGTAACTGCTGAGAATTTCTTGCACAACAGTCTCTAGAGTTTACTCTGAATGGTGCCAAAAACAACATGTTGAACCTTGAGACAGATGGGCTATTACATTAACAGACCACGTCAGGCATTAGTGGTATTATGGTATTAGTACCAGTGTTCCTAATAAAGTGCTAAGTGAGTGTAAATCAAAGTCCCTTTCAAGGCAAGTCAGTCCACTCGGTGGCCATGTTTGGAACATTTTTGGTCAGGCTGGGCAGCTTTTTTCTATGTAAACAAGCGGCATAAAAGTACAGCTCCTTTCTACTTTAATGGGGAAAGATCAGAATCTGCGAAACGGTTGGTCAAGATTCAATCAAAGAACATATTTCAAATCAGTAGTAAGTTCTGACAACAATGGTATCATAAATTGTGCTTCTTTAGTTCAGATTACACTTAAAAAATGTTATTTTTCAGGCTAGTTCAGCTAATGTCCATTCTCGATTCGATTGACAGGTGATCTCTGTACCTAAAAGCTGATTGGCTCTTTTACCTGTAAGGCGGGACTTCCTTGACTACAACCGTTGGGCGTTTCATTCATTTTAATAGAAGTTGTTAGTCTCTGCTAAATATTCTCTGACTATTTACAGAGGTCGGCATACAGTTAGGTCTGCTGTGCTTGTAGATGCGCAGCTGTAACCCACTGGAGTAAAAGGCTGTTTATGTTTATTTAACATGGCTGTAAAATTTTGCCATTTAACCAGTGGATTGTATACATTAATGTGCATTAATGTGTCATTTGGAAGAGGGTACAGAAAGCTTTAGTGACTCTACATAGTTATGAGTCCCCAGATAGATATGAACAATCCAGTGAAGTGTTGATAAATTATCTTAGTCTGCCTTGAGGGCACAATTGTTCTCCCAGTATTGGATTCCACAAGGATCCATGTAAAATACTGTATGCTTCACTGTATAATGAGTCATTGTGACTTGCATGGACATTTTAAAGCCACATTGATAGTAACGTATTCAGCATAAACTACTTTTTTTATGTGAAATGTGTTATGATTGAAAAAGTGTAAGAGATTTGGTCGTGCAAAAATAAAACATCTCGCCATATTGTGTCTGAAATCTCAGTTACTCTATATTATCATACTGCTCTCTGGAATACTTGACTAATTTAGATTTCTGTGGTCAAATATTTTTGTATAATGACCACTGAATTGTATAATTGACTATTGTTCCATATGCACAGTTGGCATTTGGAAATATGTTTTCTCACTCTCTATTATTATATGATAATGATGATTGTAACAATATCTTAGCAGGTACGTTACGTAGTGAATGGAGAAAGTTCGTGCTGATGGCATCTCCTCTGGAGACAATGCCTCAGGGTTTAGTGCCCTCATTAAGAAAAGTAGGTCAGGCAGTATGTGTGAGTGTATATGTGTCTGAATGAGAGACAAGAGACGGTTCACCTCTGTCTTGCCTTAAAGTGACAGACAAGAAAGAAAGACATTATATGAAGAGACAGGGCCTACTGCATTTGACCTCCTAATAGAGTAAGTGAAGAAAACAATGGATATTGCATGGCTTGTGATTTTGTACTTCAAGCCTGTGAGATGTGGGGAAAGGGGGAGGTTGGATGGGGAGAGTGGGGTTTTCTGGCCTATCCCCCAGCATGCTCTACTGCAGCAGCATAGTGCAAACCTGCGTACTAGTGCCAAAGAGAGAGGGAGAGAGATGGGTCAGGCAGGGTTCCTGTGTGTTTAGTATTCCACTCTGAATCGCCTTCCTCTCACTCCAGGGTTTATGTTCACAGTGACACTGGTAGTAAGGCCTTCACAACCGTCTCCATGGTTACAGCATATTTCATGCAACAATCATGGAGAACGAGCTGTAATAGAAAATCCAATGAGATGTTTGTGTGTGCTCTTACCACTAAAAAAACATCTGCACTGATGAGTTAAGAGCACTGGATCTCATTCCACTGTACCCCACTGCACACTCCAGTGGACGAGGACCAATCTCATAATGCATTGTGGCAAAACACTTCAAATATTAGGATCAATCCAACTAAAGCAAAGGATGATCTTTATACTGCTGGCTCTTGTTCATTGAGCCAGTGATGTTTCTTGGAATGCTCAAACAATCAGAACAATGTTTTGATGGTGGCATAGTGTTTACACTTTTTAGAGGAATCAACCTACGAATGGAGTTCACTGTGATAGTCACTGGGATTTGGGGAATAAATAGCCTGAAGTGTCTTGATTTTTTTTTTCTCAATAATAAGCCAAATTCTCATGATTGGAATAAGGGAGATGCGTGTATACATTTATTTTTATGGAGTGACTATTTGCACCCAGGTGTAAATAACACCTGCCTCACAGTGTGGCTATTTACACCCTAATAGTCTACTGGAAACATAGAAATTTACGACAAACTGTGTTGTAGGTGTCGCTGCAGTGGTGTGGGAAGTAACACCGGTGCAGCCTTAATTTTTCGACCCAGTTTCAATTCCGCGTTTGTCACACTCTTTTTCCCATTCTGTTGCCTGTCTCCTCTCTCAATATTTTCTTTAATACTGCTTATAATAATATATAAAAATGATTATAAAGGTAGTTTTTCTATAGTATATTATAGTTACCATGTTTTTGGTAGAAACCATATATTTGATGCAATTAACAATGGTGTTACTACAGTAATATGTTGTAACCATGTTTAATTTTGTGGTTATTATAATTTTACTACAAAATACCATTGTGATACTGTGGTTACTGTAGTAAAACCATGTAAGAGTAGGTTAGGGTGCAACCAGCATCTACCATTATTTGTACCAGGGTTGGGGTGCAAATAATATTTGCCACTATTCGAACTGGGGTGTAAATAGCATCAGCCTTTTTTTATGACTTTGTGTTTTGCGAGCCACGGCTGCTTTTTGGTGAAGCATTGAAGGTGGAATGATTAAATCTTGTGTATACAAACACACACAATCTGCTGTCTAAGCTGTAATTACATATTCTTACACTAGCACACTTCAGCTATTATAAGAAACAGCTGAGCTAACATGCTCACAGTGACACATACTGTACTCATTGTTAAATTAAGTACTGACTGCAGGTTCATAAAGAGGATCCTCATACTAAAGGTGAAGTGTGTTGCTTTTTTAAGTTAAAATACTTTCTCCTATCCCGTTTTGTGATGCTAAGTTAGAAATGATGATCACTGCTAGCAGAAATTAAAAACTTTGGCATTTCTCTGGACTGATATGACCTGATATGGCTCGGAAGCACACCACATAGTTGACATCAGAAAGTGAAAGGTTCTTTTCTGAGTATAAGAACTACATAAAACGCTCTGGGCGTGCATATCCACACAGGTTCTCATACAGATATCAATCAATGCTGACAGTTCAATCTCCTAAAGGCAAACCTGAGAAATGGCATTGGCCCTGATCGCCCTCACCCTTATCAGACAGAAAGCTTTTTTAATGTTTATCTCAATAAAAGATTTGAAATCTCATTTCATTTTTTTTCTTATGTACCCGCACAGGCCTATTAGTAAGGCTTAAGTACCACTTCATCAACAATGACCCTGTGTTCGTTTTAAATTATATTATACTGGATGTCATTTAGCAGTATCATTAAGTTTATTATTACAATGATCCACTTTTAAAAAACAATGGATACTGTGGGTGAAAAACAGACATGTACTGTAGCTTCCTCTTTCTTTAATGAGACACTTTGTTTTGTTTGAGCTTATTTGTTTTTAACAGGTTTTGACAGTTCCTACATTTTACATTGACATTTACATTTGGGAGATGCTTTTATCCAAAGTGACTTACAGTGCATTCAAGGTATACATTTGGTCTGTTTTTTTATTTTATTTTATTTTATTTGTTTTTTTTTGCACCACAAACAAGCGCCACAGTTCTGATGACAATCTTGGAGAATCTTTCTGGAAAAAGAACTAAGAGCAAATTTATTTGTAAAAGAAATCCAGACAGGACGTTTAACAAAAGTTAAGTCATTTGCAGCCTTTGTAATGTGAACTTTAAATACCATAGAATCTCAATATGTATGAACTATAATCCACAACACTGTCATTTATGAAAATTGTAATGGGAAGTACATGTACCTCTGGTTGGGAGTCACTGACTGACCGAGCTGACCAAAGGTATTGGAACAGAGATTGTAAGAGAGTCTATAGCCTATTAACATCTGTTATGTGCTGCTAGCCAGCAGCACATAACAGATCACCCTTATCCTCTGGATGACAATGCAATATAGCCAGATGGGATGTCACTCAGAGGCAGCTTTGTGACTCATAATTCTTTGAATCCCTGTCCTGTTTATGTCAATCTAAGCACTGATACTAATTGCGTGTGTTTGTGTTTCACAGTTTTTCACCGCTGCACCATGCAGCTCTCAATGGAAATGTAGAGCTTATATCCTTGCTTTTGGATTCTCAGGCCATAGTGGACATCAGAGATCATAAAGGTAAGGAGTGACAGACCAAATTTCAACAAAGTTCTATGAAATCTATAAACACTGCTAGGACTGGGTGGTATTACAGTATTTATCTCATATATATATATATATATGTAGGTTTCGTGTAGCTCAACTGGTAGAGCATGGCCCTAGCAATGCCAAGATCATGGGTTTGATCCCCAGGGAACACACAGACTGATAAAATTTATTCCCTGTAAGTTACTTTTGATAAAAGCGTCTGCCAAATGCGTAAATGTAAATATCGTGCAATGTTTGAAATAAGTCAGCTGGTAGAGATTCTGCCATCATTTATATAGCAGTATAGCAGACAAAATCTGACAGCAAGCAGAAAACAATAGTCTGCAGAATGGCATGTTCAATGTGAACAGCTTCAGCTGACGCGCTGCACAACACTGTGCATGTCCGGTGTAGACATGGTAAGTTGTTTTAGGTTATTTATTCCAATAAATGAGCCTATATTTTGAGTTGTGCAGTTAACTCTCTTTTTTCTACATTTTTTGGCCATAACTTGCATCTCTGAATCAAAGGTGTACGTTTACTTCATTGTCATTTCTACAGTTGTTTTTGGTTGGTGTCAAGCAATGCTGTACAGTAACTCAGCACATTAATATAGAAATAAACTAATACAAATGTACAAATATCAGCTATTTTACAATTGCCAACTTGCTCTTCTTGCTCCTGTGACATTGCTTAATTTTACAATGGCTGTGGCTCATCCAATCACAATTATAAAGTTTTACTGTTTCAAGTCTTTAGTTTTTACGCAAGTGTGATATGATGTGAAACAGTTGTTATCTTTTGGTATGTTCCAATCAAGTTCCAAAAAAAAGTCCTTTAATTTTTTTGAAGAATTAAAAAACTGGATTGTCGATGTATTAAATATCTAAAAATAGATATTACTGCATGGTTATGTAAAATATACTTTTTACATATAATATTTTGGTGTTAAATTTCCAGTAAAATAACTATATTATGTTAAATATTGTTACCGTACTATTAAATTACTTACCAAGATATAAGTCCAGATCATTAGCATTCTCAAATCATACATCCAACATAATTTAAGCAACATGACTAAAGATGTCCCATCTTCACAGTATGAAAATAATACATTTTAGGAATATGAGTTGCATTTACTGGATATTAAAGGTCTCTCCTTGTTTTCCAGGGATGCGACCTCTGCATTATGCCGCATGGCAGGGCAAGTCTGAGCCTATGAAATTGCTGCTGAAGTCGGGCTCCTCAGTGAACGGTCAATCTGACGAGGGTCAGATCCCCCTGCATCTGGCTGCTCAGCACGGACACTATGACGTTGTGAGTACAAACTGACATAACACCATGCTCACTGTTCTTCAAAGACTCCATATTAGCACTGCTGTATGATAACAGATCAGACATGCGTTTATGGATACTGACAAACTTACAAGCACATGCTTTGAAGCTAGAGCATCCCACACACATGCATTTGATTTGAATGCAGGAGGCAGATACTTCACCTTGTCCTCAGCTTCACTGTTCCTCCCACTCTAACACTTAGAGAAGAGGCAGTTTGAGGAGATACTGTGGCCTTTATTCTTTATATCTTAAAGACTTTGCTCACATGTTTAAACATGAGCATTGAATACGGCCTTATTTATGTATGAGACTTTTGTGCAGAGGGGTAGGACTGTTTACCAACTGTCTTGACAGTATGGAACATGTGTCACTATGTGTCCATCATCGTCAAACACTTTAGTACTGCTGTACATGTATGCAGAGGCACAGCATGATGAGAGAAGGGTAGACATAATGGGTCTTATGCACTATAATATTGAACTGTTCTCACACAAAGGTTCTCACACAAACTTTTCACTGGATTCACAACTGGTGCGTACATACATACATTTGTTCTTACCCTTGCTCTAAAAGTGATAAATCTGTCTTATTCTAAATGAGGGAGTGAGTGCCTAGAATTAGCAATTAGCATAATACACAGATAAACCATCTCCATATAATGGCTTTTTTCTATCCCAGATTGAGCTATATAACACACATCATTATTGTTACTCTAAAAAAAGTAGAACTTATGGAAGGGTCACTTAGTTATTCAATTTATAAAAATAATATATAGACAAAAACATTTTAGCTTAGCACATTTTATGTTTCAAAGGCCACCAGAAAGAAGTTTGTGATGGTTGTGTGTGTGGTTTGAATTGGTTCTACATTATATCCTAAATGTATGTGCGAACTTGTTGAGAAATCCCGATTTCAGTTTGAAGAGGAGATGTCAAGGATGGTGTAGATGTGAAAACTTTCAACATACCAACATCTAGCCATTTTAAAATTGCTTACAAATGGCTAATTATTAAAACACACACACACACACACACACACACACACAGCTGTTGTAATTTCTGTGGATTGACGGTAATCTCAGATAGCATATGTGTTTAAACTCTAATGATGTATCAGATCAGTTAATGTCTCAAGCTGTAACTGCTTACAACTCTTGGGTGCCTTTAAAAGAGTAGATATTGCACTAGATTGTATTTAAAGTAAAATTAATGATATGATTAAGCTTTGGCTGTCATATTACATTCTAGTCTTCTTGTATTGTACTACTTAGTACTTCTGAAGATCTTGCCCTCAGAAATGCCACCTGCAGCACCAGCAGTAACTAGGCTTACATTTACATTTACATTTACATTTATTCATTTGGCAGACGCTTTTATCCAAAGCGACTTACAAAAGAGGAAAACATAAGCGAATCATCTTAAGGAGACAGTGGTATGAAAAGTGCCGTATTACAAAGTTTCACTAGCATCAGAATAGTATTCAAAACAAAATCAAGTGCAACAGGAATTATTTTTTTTTTTTTAATGACTGGTTAAGTGCTCATGGAAAAGATGTGTTTTTAGTCGTTTTTTTGAAGAGAGAGAGTGAGTCAGCTTAACGGATGTTGTTGGGAAGGTCGTTCCACCAACGTGGTATGATGAAGCTGAAAGTCCGGGAAAGTGTTTTTGTGCCTCTTTGTCTTGATACAACAAGGCGACGTTCCTTAGCCGACCACAGGCTTCTAGTGGGCGCATATCTCTGCATAAATGATTTTAGGTATGCTGGAGCAGACCCAGTGACTGTTCTGTATGCCAGCATCAGAGCCTTGAATTTGATACGTGCATCAACCGGCAGCCAGTGGAGAGTGACATGGAGTGGTGTAACATGCGCTCTCTTTGGTTCATTAAAGACCAGACATGCTGCTGCATTCTGGATCATTTGCAGGGGTCTAATTACACATGCAGGGAGGCCTGCAATGAGAGTGTTACAGTAGTCCAGTCTAGTTATGACAAGTGACTGGACAAGCAGTTGTGTGGCATGTTCAGAGAGGAAGGGTCTTATCTTCCTGATATTGTAGAGTGTAAATCTACATGATCTTGCGGTCTTTGAGATGTGGTCTGTGAAATTGATTCTGTTGTCGATGGTTACCCCTAGATTTCTGACTGATTTGGAAGGTATTACTGTAGTTGCACCCAGCTGCACGGTGATGTTGTGTTCAGCAGCAGGGTTGGCTGGAAAGACAAGGAGTTCAGTCTTGGCTGGGTTGAGTTGCAGGTGGTGCTCCTTCATCCAGGCCGAGATGTCTGCCAGGCAGACAGAAATTCAAGCAGTCACTGTGGTGTTGTTGGGCTGGAAAGACAAGTAGAGTTGCATGTCATCAGTGTAGCAGTGGTAAGAGAAACCATGTGCCTGAATGATGGCTTGGGATCAATGCCTTTTTAACGCATCAATAATCGAAATATTTTACAGATGATTATCGATATATAAAGGGATTTTTTTCAGATATAAATAGGGCTACCCATTGCACAATAGTCTGTCTTTTCAAGCATATTTCTTAACACAACTTTGGTGAAGTGTTAGCAGTAGAGTAAATTAAAGGGGATCGCACGTCAGACATGTCTGGCGGATGACATGGCGAGTTCTAAAATTCAAAACAATTATTTTCTATGAAGGTATGCATGCATACACAGCAGGCTCGCCATCTTTTGAGGCTGCTCAAAAATCTGTAGCGCCCCCCCAACCCCCAACCAGATTTCAAGCCAAATCTACGCTGATAGCAGTTTCATACACTAACCTGCAAACTCATCAACATCACTTTGTTCATTCTTGAAGAAGTACAAAAACCTTTGTAACTTTAGTGTGGATGTGCCCTGTGCAAGGAGCTCTAAAATACATGTCCTATGTTGTGATGCCTGTGCCTTGTGACCTGCTTCAGTAAATGTTGCATCACCCTTTTGTGGTCTCCTAATGCTATTATGCCAGACATTCAACAGAAGCCCAACTGAGTTTATTGGAAAGCACGCAGATTAGACTTCTAATCTAAATGTCAGCTAATGTTAATATATTGATGCCTCAAAATTTTATCGATAAAATAACGTGTAGATCTATAATTGATATATCGATATTTTATGACATGCCTAGCAGTAACTCAATTCGGTTGTCATATCCAAACTCATATTTAAGCTCAGTTGTCAAGAGAGAAACTAACAGCTGGTTATCTTTCCTCAGTCTGAGATGCTTCTCCAGCACCAGTCGAACCCCTGCCTAGTGGACAATGCTGGGAAGATGCCATTGGACCTGGCCTGTGAATTCGGCCGTGTTGGGGTGAGTCACATGCTGTTGGACTTTTTTGTGTCTCTATCAAATTACTTCCACAGGTATGTCTTCTTCCTGTCTCTAATTGGCTTAAGCGTGCATGTTTTGTGTGTATGATCATCTGTTTGCCCTGCAGGTGGTCCAGCTGCTACTGAGCAGTAACATGTGTGCAGCTCTGTTGGAGCCCAAGCCCGGAGACTCGACTGATCCCAATGGCACCAGCCCACTGCACCTTGCTGCCAAGAATGGACACATCGACATCATCAGGTGAGCGCTCTGAGCCCAGAGACAGAGAGAGTGAATCAGATGGAAAGACAGCTACAGGGCTCAAATGCCTTTCTAAAAATGGAAGTCACACTTTCAGTGTGCTTTTTTAAATCTTAGGTTAAATCTCAGGTTGCCATTGCCGGGTCGATGTCGCTGTTTACCAGACATTGAAAGTAAATCAGAACACCTTTTCAAGCTATTAATGACCTTTTGGGATGAGAAGCATTTTCTTTTTAAAGAGGTCATGTCATTCATATTTTTTCTTTCTTTCTTGAGGTTCACTTATAATGTTAGTAATACTGTAGTATCACATGACCTTTCTCTGTCAACTCACCAGCCACGACAATTACATTTGTTGTGGTGGCAAAGACTATGCAAATGGCCTCATCTTCTACGTCACTTGGGGGGCGATTTCAAAATGAGTCATTTTTGCAGGGTGGAAACAATAAATGCTCTTTTTGGGCTGGAGAGGATATTTTTTTTGTTCTGAAAACAGTATGTTTTTATAGCACAATGCTATCCTTTTACTCATGGGACAGTTATTAAAATAACTTCTGAGTTAATCACCTTGAACAAAACTGAAAATAATAAAATTTTATTTTGGCTCAAAATATATGTGATCATTTCAGGGATTCTCATTAAATGAAAAATTATTACATTTTAGATCATATTACCTCAAAATTAAACTTCAGACATTGCACGTAACGATCTCATGGATCAAGAATATTTTGCAGTGTATAGTGACAAACAGGTGTTAAGGAAATTGCTGTAGCAGTTTTTGTTGCCGTTTAGTGATTTGGGAGAAAATAAAATCAAAAGGGCCTTTAGCCCCGTTGTACCCTACTTGAGAAGGAGAATTGTGTAATATAATAATACTTGTTTTCAGAGAATATATTCTCCTTCTTTTCAGAGTAAACCTTACAAAATTTTGTTAGATTTATACTTAAAATAGAGATTCAACAGTTTGCTAGTGGAGTTAGAAAAACAAACTTAATTCAAAGTGTATGTCTGGAATGTCGTATGACATTTTTTTCTAAAGTAAATTTGTCTTGTTTTAAGGTTGTTTAGATATTTTCACTGGAAAGCAAAACAAAAATACTGATTAAAAAGATAAAAGATAGTGAAAGAAATCAAGATCAGAGAGAGAAAAAGGGAAATGGGATGGGAACATGACCTGGGCCGGAACTGAACACAGGTGTTCCATGAGCAATATGTCAGAATATTAGCACTGACCACAAAGCCACCACTCCAGTCCAAAAGCTTTTCATTACAAGTTTTACTATACAAGACAAGGCCATATCAATAAATGTGTAAATCTGAATGTACATTTTATATGCTGAAGGAAAGGGGTTGATACCCAAGACATGCAAAAAAAAAAAAAAAAAAAAACTCTTGCAATGCGTATTTGTAATAAGATAAGGCTGCTGGCCTGATTTGCACCTCATATATTATGGACGACAGAACATCACATGTTGGATTTGCTTGTACACATCAGTAAACCTGTTGTCTGTGTGTATCTGTGGCTCTTTCACACTATTTCTACATTTTTCTGTAATAAATCAAACCTGATGACGAGCCGCTGTGTTACACTGCACAGCAGCACAGTGTGAGAAACAATCCACTTTCTCCCTGTGGTCCTAGAGCTTGTGTGCATCGACTGAGAGTTACAAATATAGCAGCTCTGGGATGGAACAGGAAAGTTTGAGTTAAATTCGATTAGAAGACACTTGAATTATTTATCATTTTGTAGAGAGCAGCACTAACAAGGTTGCTAACAGTTTGTGATTTATCATGTTCATATATTTATATTTATATGTTCAGCACTATAAAAGTCATCCATGCAAATTGTACTGTAAGTCTTCTGAAGCCAAACCATAGCTTTGTGTGAGGAACAGTCTGAAATGTATGATGCTATTCAGTGAAAATCTTGCCCTGTGCCAAAGCCCACAAATCTCATTCACGTTTGTGCATATTGAAACTTGACGCAGGAAAATTTATAACGCCAGGTGTGACGTCAATGTGTCTTTCGTACCCATTCACATTGCACCAAGTTTGAATATGCCTCGCAGCAGTGTTTAAATATTTTTACTGTAAAACAAAACAAAGAAACGTATTAAGAATATGATTTTTTTTTTGCAGTGTGCCTTGAATCCCTCCACAGTTTAACTGAATCTGTGGTCTTTGATTTAACAGTTAAGAAAGCTGTTTTATTCCTCTTCATAAAGACAATCAAAAAGTGTTGTAACATTGCAAGATTGACTGTAGCTCTGAAATGGAAGTGTAAAGGGCGAGGGAAAACCCCCTCATCATGATAATGACAGTCGTTTATGGGTCTGTTCCAAAACCTAGTGAGCTGCTTCCGGATGCAGCATTTTAAGGCTTCAAAGGCTGTTATAAAAGGTAGGTAACTAAATGCTGCCTCTTAAAACATTGTATATATCCTTACCTGAGTAGGCAATCCCAGAATGCACTGTTTTGAGCTTGTTTGAAAAATAAATCCAAGATGGTAGGCAAAGCGAGAGAATTTTTTTAATATAAATATACTTATAATTCCATCCCATACTGGAAAGTATCCATAAAAACTTGTTTAAAATAAGAGAAAACTGACTATTTTACCCAAAATGTCTGTGTGCTGTGTATATTTATGCTCAATAGAGTATCGCGTCATTCCTCTTGAGTCACCTGTATTGAAATAAGTTGCGAGTTTGAGTTTCCCGTGTGCTGCGTGTAGAAGGAATCCTATGTAGAGCATTTCAAATCGGTATCTTATGAGGCTCTATTTTGGACAGGATGCTGCCATAGTGTCATACTGATGTGCAGTGTGTGTGATGGATCCATGTGCTTGATTAAGTGAGACTCTGCAAACAGATACACTCTCACTGATGATAATGTGTAACCAATGAGCGTGTGACGATGATGCAGGCAGCATATGCAGGTCAGAATCATTGGATTTACTGCCTGCCAGTGGTGAGGAAAGGAAAAACCTAGTCACCCAGCATACAATAAATTATACATAAATCACATTCAATAAAGCAATTTCAGTTTGTTATTTATTAGTGTTAAAGGTGATGTACTTTCTGCACCACTAACGGCACTAAACGAAATGGCAGAAATGATGGTTTTCCAAACACTCCCCTCTGTCTTCCATTGTTTGGTCAAACAAGTAGTCCCACCCCAAATTCATGTCAATGGTTGACCCATCAATGTTAAATTCACCAAAGAGCCACAGTGTTTAAGCTTGTAGGGAATCAACCTATGAATAGGTCTGGAGAAGGTATTTTAATATCCAAAAACCAAATTACACCCATTACCAACAGTTTTAAAGATGTATGCAATGAGTGCCTATAATAGGTTGTAATTAACATTACTCCAGACTTCTGAAATACATATTTAAGTTGATGCTTGCACCTGCTTTTTAATTTTAGTGACTGCTTTACTGGGGGTGCTAATTTTCACATACTCTACTTGTATGTTTTATCTTACTGTACATTTCCACACTCATTTCGGATGAGTCATTGGTCTATGAATGTGTGTGTTATGAAATCTAAACACTATAAGAGAATTCTGTTAATTAGAAAGAGGTCTCTAAGTCAATTATCACGTGACTTCCCACATCAACATTATACAGATGCCCAGAGCTCCCCATGCCAGTATGTACATTGAATCACATAAGATACATATTGAAACAGGGCTAAATATTGATCGCTCCAGTCCTCAGCTCAGCCATGCATTTCCTATATGAGTGGTTCCTAACTGGTGCATCATAGGTCAAAAATGGGTCACGGACAGAAGGGAATAACCAGTACTAAATGCAAATTATAAAATGCAACTAACTATAATTTTGCATAGTAAGAATAGCAAAAAAACTTTTGAATGGATAGGGAAAACACTTTTTATGTTTTGTTGTTGACGCCAAAGCTCAAAGTGCAAATTGTGTTACTGTGTCGGGTTGCAGCTTGATTAACAGTGTAAAATCTGGGTCCTAAAGCAAAACCAGTTGAGAACCACTGTCCTATATAAACACACAGGCTCCAGGGATTCAGTAACTGGACTAGTGGTCTGCTCAGCATCACCTGCAGTATCTGTGTGCAGACAGCTGCACATATGTTCATGGTGAAGGGCATCTTTCCTTCTTGCCACTAGGAACAAGCTTGCAAGCACAGATGAGTATGTGTGCACGTCTTCGGCTGTTTTCCTCTGAGTGTGTCATCAGGCCCCATCTACTCCCTAATACAACTGCCATCCATCATTGTGACAACCAGACCCCCTCCCTGATCGGAGAGAGATGAAAAGGAGATTAGAAGAGTTCAACCCCGACCTGCTGATCTACCATCCTAATACTGCATTTCATATCATTACATTTGCTAGAAAAATGGATCTAACAAACATTATAACATGCTGAAAGTATTTGTTAGTAATAGATATTTAGGCGATATCATACAAGCAAGAGTGCTGTTGCACTGAACATCAGCATGGCTGTGATTCGACCATGGGCACAAAACTGCAGGTAATCACAGCCATGCTGATGTTCATTATAGAAGCAAGATTGCCAATGTTATATTGCTTTTATACAAAGTTAATATAGAGCAACTTGTATTTTAGACAAAATAGTGACATATTATTATTACTTTTTTGCTCCACCAAGTACAATAGTTTCAAACAAAGCCAAAGAAGGATTGAATGTTGCGTGTTGCCAAGCAACACAAGTGGAGTGATACAAACAGTGAAACATTTTAGTGCTGTTAAGTTGAGAAACCCTTTTGTGATGATACCCTTCCTTACAATTATAACTAAGGGGTTTGTTGCAGCTGGACCCAGCACTCTTTGAACAACGCTTGTCTGTTCAGATTAGAGGAGCAGAACTAGCCATTGTATAATCTGGAGTAGGACATTAAGATGAAAAACTGAATCAATTAAATGAAGTTTACTGAAACAGAAAAAATATTATTGTTCATATTTTAAAGCCTTTTTTCTTAAAGGTACACTCAGTATTTTTTTCTTCTTTTAAAAAGTTTTACTCATAAGGAAACTAATAGTACTTTTGAAACATATGTATAAAATCATGACCATTTACATGAGATGACTCCAGTTATATCAGTAACCTTATAAAAGCTGTTTTATTCAACATGGAGAGGGTCCACTCATGGGAGCTGCCATGTTAGAATCACATGACCAGCCAAATACTACTCACTTCATCTCAGTAACTGCCCTGTTATTGGACTTTTTCAGTCACAGATCAAATTATTCATGGGTGAAATAGTGAATTTCTACAATGGCATCGGTAAATGAAAACTTTGGTGTTTGAATGATGTTGCATTCATGCCCCATTGTGTACAGCCCAAAGTATACTTCGGTCAGACACGAACGCTGATTGTCCGTGTACAAGATGCATAACGCAATCTTCATCATCAGCAGAATGCTCGAGCACTAAACGCGCCCAGCCCGATTTTAATAACCACGCGTCTTTGAACGCACAGAATGCACATGCGCCTGGAATTATTTACACTAATTAGTGGGCCCACAAGTTGGCAACACTCACAGTTGGGCCTTTGCTGTCACGAAGAAGCTCTAGAAGAAGATTTAATCATAGGGAAACATCAGGAGACAAATGTGGAAACAACAACAATGGATGTGCAAGTCAAGAGTGCGTGCGTGAGAAGGTCAGGAGATGCCTGCATTCGTATAACTCCAGTCTGAAGGAATATAAAGACATTTTTAATGTGTCTAAACTCCTGAAGAAAAATAGTCCAACTGCCTGCGTATGCCCGCACAGTCAAATGTAGTATACTTTGGCAGGCTCGCGTTCGAATGTAAGCAGACGCTAAGCTTTAGCGTCAAAACCGGAGTATACTTTGGGCTTTAGTCTAGTACAAAATACATATAAAATTAATGAGTTTTACCTGAACTAGCATTTTACTCTTTTATGACCCAGTGGTTGTTTAAAAAATGCATTTAGATTTGAATGTAAACTCTCTCTCTGGTCATGATTATAAATGATGCATGAATGGGCTCAAACTCAAGCCATGTAGCCAGCAAGACTATCAATGCAGTAACCAATAAAGATCAATACTGTATGACAATACAGCTGTCAGCATGTGACTGTTGGCTCATCCTGATGACATGGATTTAGGAAGAATAATCTCAACAAACTATAAAAAAGACACTTGTCATTAATTAATCCTTTAATTATTTCCTGCATAAAAAAAATGGCTTACACCAGTCTAAGATGGTTTAAACTAGTTTAGCTAGTCACCCAGCCTGAGCAGCTGACAAGTGCCCAAAATCTATCTAAAACCTGCAAACCATACCAGGCTGGGAGACCAACTAAGACCAACAAACCAGCTTCGGCTGCTCCTCAGTAACACATTAGTATAAGAACCATGGACAGCTGCCTTCTCCAGCTAGTTGTGCCCACACCCATGGCACCCACACCTCCCTTTCCAATCCAGCACAAGAACAGCTCTGATCAGCCTGGAGCTAATTATAGGCCATGTGAATGTGCAGGTTACAGCAACAGAGCATGGGCTATCACAGGGCTGTTAATTAAATCATTAATCCAGCAACCCAGAGGCAGTATGCATGCAGCCCGATTCAAATAGTTTGATGCAGAGAGGGAAAAAATGAAAGCAGGCTTAATTTGATGTTCATATCTGTAAAAGAAATGGATCATGGCACCCCTAGCCAAAGCTGTTAGCTTTATATTAAAATGCTGTCTCTTAAGCTCAGTGTCATGTATGTGTGTTAACACTCTTAATACCTTTAATTAGCACAATCGGTGTGCCTATTTGCCCACTAGCAGCCATGCCTGTCCACCTGCTTGGTGATCTCAAGTGCGGGCCAATGCAAAGTGACATCTCAGCCCTTTTCATACACACAAACAGACCTACAACCACACACATAAACACCTTGCCAGTCAATATGTTATATAATCTCTCATTTCCAAGAGAGGTGCATAAAAGGACATTATCTAGAGCTTTAACGGGTCATTTTGGCAGCTAATTATACAGAGAGGTGTCTTACGATGCACCAGGGCCAAGATCTCTCCTGTGTCCTCTCCTCCTCTTCTAAGCAATGACTCAGGCCTACTGTGCACTGATGTAATTGAATTTACTCTTGTGTCAGAAGGTCATGCACTGTGCTCTGAGGTCCTCCAGTCTGGGTAAGGCTGGTTGGAGGGTTTTTGACAGCCTTGCATTGTTCCAGATTCAAGTCTAGCAATATTGTACCATTTGCATTGTCACTATGAGGGCAATAGAAATTAGAATGAGTAGTGCTTACTCGGGTGTTGCTGCGTGGTTGCTAGGGTGTTCTGTGTGGTTGCTAAGTGGCCAATAGGATGGTCTGGGTAGATGCTAGGTAATTATTTTCTGGCCCACCCTGAAGTCTCTATGATATATGTGCTCCTCTATGATATATTCCCCATCCCTTAGTGTCATATATATACAATATGTATGTATATGTATATACATACAGTATATATGGTCCCTAGATAGGGCTTGAGTACCTTGATGTAAGTCAAAGTTCAAAGTTATGCAACAAAGTTCAATACTTACACAATAATGCAACAAGCTTGTGTTTGTTTAAGGAATAGTTCACCCCAAAATGAAAATTGTCTCATAATTTACTCACCCTCATGCCATCCCAGATGTGTATGACTTTCTTTCTTCGACTGAACACAAATGAAAATTTTTTGAAGAGTATTTCAGCTCTGTAGGTCCTCACAATTCAAGTGAATGGTGACCAAAACTTTGAAGCTCCAAAAGCACTTAAAGGCAGCATAAAAGTAATCCATACGACTCCAGTGGTTAATTTCATATCTTTAGATGCGATATGATTGGTGTGGGTCAAAAACAGATCAATATTTAAGTCCTTTTTTTATTATAAATCTCCACTTTCACTTTCACATATTATTATTATTTTTATTATTATTATTATTTTTTTTGTTTGTTTTTTTTTTGTGGTGATTCGCATTCTTTGTGCATAACGCCACCTACTGGGCTGGGAGGAGAATTTCTAACAAAAATATTCTTGCATACTGATCTGTTTCTCACCCACACCTATCATATCGCTTCTGAAGATATAGATTTTACCGCTGGAGTCGTATGGATTACTTTTATGCTGCCTTTATGTGCTTTTTGGAGCTTCAAGTCTTTGGTCACCATTTACTTACATTTTGAAAACCAACAGACCTGAAATATTTTTCTAAAAATCTTTGTTTGTGTTCAGCAGAGAATTAAATTCACACATATCTGGGATGGCATGAGGGTGAGTAAATGGTTATATAATTTTCATTTTTGTGTGAACTATCCCTTTAACATTTGTTTATGTGATAGTTAACATGAACTAACATTGAACAATACTTTACAGTGTTTATTCATCTTGTATATGTTAATTTTTGCAAACACAAATGCATTTTTTACATTTAAATTTAACTATTTTAACATAGTTAATGCATTTGAACTAACATGAACTATCAATAAGCATTAGTATTTTGATCAAATACATTAACCAAGATTAATAAATGGTGTTAAAAATGCATGCTCATTGTGAGTTCATAATAAATATCTAATGCACTAATGTTAACAAATAGAACCTAATTGTAAAGTGTTGCCATACTTAGGGTTAGAGGTTTAAAAAAAAATAAAATAAAATAAAATAAAAATATTTGCTGAGTATGAGCAATAGAAATTGGTACGCCTTATCAAGTACTGTACCACTAATTGGGTTTATCTCAAATTAAGATCTAAGTGCCTCATGAATTCTGGTTTCAGATGTAAGCAGTATAATCACACAGTTTTCAGTGGTTGTCTGAATTCTGTCCACCCTCACTAGACTGCTGATCCAGGCTGGCATCGACATAAACAGGCAGACCAAAGCTGGCACTGCCCTTCATGAGGCTGCACTCTGTGGGAAGACTGATGTGGTGCGCCTCCTGCTGGATGTAAGTTGACAGACAGATAAACTTTATTGATCTCCAAAGGGAAATTTAGTGTACAACAGCAGAAACTGAGAACTTTATAAAGCTATAAAGAGCGCTATAAATACACACAGCGCATTTAAAGAATAAACAGTGCAGAAACAGAGATTGTCTTTGTGCTTCAGAGTGTCAAGTGATTTCATGGGGTGTTTAAATATAAAGATAGAAAGATGTACTGTTTTAAATATGTATGAAAGTTTGAAACAGCATGCATTAACCTAATATTATATATTGATCTTGCTGGCATGTAGGCTACCATAGAACTGAAACAGTTAGTCAATAGATTCCTGTACATTTCCCAATATTGCTTTTTACTTTGACCTTACAGAGTGGCATCAATGCAGCAGTGAGGAACACGTACAGCCAGACAGCGCTGGACATCGTCTACCAGTTCACTGCCACACAGGCCAGCCGTGAGATCAAACAGATGCTACGAGGTTAGAGAGAGAGGGAGATGAAGCCATTAAAGAGTACACACTGTTTCCCCCTGTTGTTTAAATATGCATCTCGGTGTGTAAGAAAACTATGCTGTGTTTATATGTGGGTATGTAGTGGTTTGTGCCATTTATATTTGTTTATCTTCATATAGACGCCTCTGCAGCCTTGCAGGTCAGGGCTCTGAAGGACTACTGCAACAACTATGACCTAACTAGCCTTAACATAAAGGTTGGAGATGTTATCACGGTAATAATCATATTCATAAGCTCTACTCTAAATAAATTCTGTACTTTTGTAATGATATAGTGTTCATGTTTTATTCAGATGTAAACTCAGAATTCAAACAGTATTAATTATGCAGACTTTTTTTTATTCACTTTGCAAGACTGTAGTTGTAAACATCAGAAATTCCACATTAATCCTTTGTAATAATAGCAGTTAGTTCAGTGTGCTTTGACAATTTGTCGACAGAGGGCGCTTGTGCCTATGTTTTCACTCAGACACAAAAATGATTAAGATCAGTGGTTCTCAACCTCAAAACGGGTGTAGGTCTGTTTTTACAAGGTCAAAAAACAATGCTAAACAATGCTAAATACAGCTGATAAAATGCAAATAACTCTATAATTGTACATAGTTAGGATAGCAAAACAAATAGGCTTATCAACTTTAAAAAGTGATGAGAAAATCTTTCCATATCTTTTGTTGTTGATATCAAATATGGGTAACACTTTACAAGTGTCTCCGTTTAATGCATTGGGTATCATGAACTAACAATGAACAATATAATTTTTACAGCATTTATTAATCTTTGTCAATGTTAGTTAATTAAAAATACAATTATTCATTGTTAGTTCATGCATATTTATAGTGTATGAACTAATGTTAACTAATACAACTTTTTTTTTAAATGTATTACTATATGTTGAAGTTAATATTAACTAAGATTAATTTATGCTGTAAAATTATTGTTCAGTTTTAGTTCATGTTAAATAATGTTGTTAACTTATGTTAACAAATGGAACCTTATTGTAAAGTGTTACCCAAATATGTGTGTCCAATAAATAAAAACCACAGTATTTTGGCAAAAATTCATCTGTCCATGGATAATACGGCTAATATGAATTTAGTATTCAGCCCAGTATTTGTCCCATGTGTTAGCTTGGTAAATCTGACTTGGAGAATCTGAAAAAGACTTAATTTTGCATATGTTGGGACTTATCAGTACATGGTGATAATAATAAATTTAATATGTTTGGCTTTATTGGCATTTTTGTTTACTTTTTTTGTTTTCTTCTTGATGCCCAATGTAAAACCTGGGTCCTGAAGCAAAACCAGTTGAGAACCACTGATTTAGATAATTAGGTTTACTTGTTACTTCAGAAAATGTGATTACTCTTTTGGCCTTTGTTATTGGTATAGCATTTTAAAATCTGAAGTGAAATGGTCTAATTTATTTTTGTTGCTGCTGACTCACCAACGTACTGTAAGTCTTTATGTTAACCTCCTGAGACCCGAGCGTGACTGCTGTGTGCATTTTCCATTTCTCTTTTTGATTTGTAACTAGTAACACCTAATAAACAGGCAAAATGATAATAATAATAATTTCTAGAGCAAATAGTTTTCCTATAAAATCATGGCAAATCATGTTTTTGAGACGTTACAGACATTACATCAGAAATTTGCATAATTAATTCTGATTCAAAGTAATGGCCAGCATCATCCAATCACTGCCAACCATGTTAAAATAAAATGTAGCATTATAAATTCTGAATCTATGTTCTGATTACCATTGCCCCATGTCTGCCAAACATGTTGAGTGGGCCAAATGTTATCTGCAGCCTGAAACTGAACTTTTGGTTGGATTTTAGGAGTGAATGCACTTTGCTGCATACTATAGGAAAGCTATAGGATGTTACCTTGCTCCCTTGCTCCATAATTAGTGAATGACTTAATCTCCAGTGTGCTGGCTGTCTGCACTGGTCTCAGAACAGTCCTAAACATTGTTCATCTTTTGGATGAACCCATTGATTCTAAATGTGAAAATGCACAGTAAATATAGGATTTCTAAGGAAAAAATTTGCTAAAGTGCACATTAGTGTACATTTCGCAATAAATTGCTCACATTTTCTAAATGACATTTCGGATGAAACTAGAGACTCTAATCTTTTGACTCAAACAGTAAACATGTAAAAACTTAATTAGGTTTCTTACCAGATGTAGTTTTGTTTCCGTTTCTCCCAAAGACAAACTCTGCTGTAGTCGGCACCATGTTGTGATGACTCCGTACATCGAAAGCTTAACCCTTTACTGACAGCATGGAGTCTCCTGAACTGAGAACAGTTGGTTTAAATGAATTTTAACTATGCATTGCATATAGCGAAGCCAAAATACAACGTCCACGCATGTGTATGCAGGGTCGCACAAGGTTAAAATAATTTAAAAAAAAATTTGCTTGATGGCATCAGTCTTAAAAGTGACTAGATGATGTATATTTGCATTATAGATTATAAATGATGATGATTAATTTTTCTTGTAGGTATTGGAGCAGCATCCAGATGGAAGATGGAAGGGCTGCATCCATGACAACCGTACAGGAAATGACCGTGTGGGCTACTTCCCCTGCAACATGGTGGAGGTGATCAGTAAGAGGCCCGGGGCTGCGGGTAAGAGAGGACAGCGGGCGGGTCAGTGCTGCATCTTACTGCATGCTAAATGCTGCTGAACTCACATGACCTTGACTCTGTTGCTGCCAGCTGTTCATGCTGCTCTTATGCGCTGGATTGAGGGCCAGACAGGGCCAGCTGTTTCTGTGGCGACAAAGACAAGGGAAATGGAGAACATATAGCTCTCTTCTCATCTCTTAAGGCTCAGTTAATGTAGCAGTTAATGCTGTTGAAAACATAGTTCAGACCAAGAGTTGGTGATTAATGGTGCCTTAGGAGAAGCCGACACAAAAATGAAAATGTTTTCATTATCTACTTACCCTCATGCCGTTCCAAACCGGTATACTGTTATATTTTTGGTGGAACACAAAAAGAGAATTTTGAGGAATCTTCAAATAGATTTTTTCTATACAATGATGCCGCAGGTTTGACACCATGACATTTGGTTACAAGACATGCGAGAACCAATGACGATTAATGTTATTATGGTCCAACCTAGGCACCATATTTGATTTGAGAACTGCAGTGGATATTTTGGTCTGTTTCTCACACAAAGCTATCATATGGCTTCAGAAGACTTGGACAAAAGTGTACAATTCATTTTTTGTTTTTTGTGTCCCTTTTGGAGCTTGACAGCACGTGGTCAATACTAAATGTCGTTGTATGAAAAATATTTACCTGAAGATTCTTCAAAATTCACCTTTTGTGTTCCACCGAGAAAAGAACAGCATACAAGGTTGGAACAACATGAGGGTGAGTAAATAATTACAGAATTTGATTTTGTTTCAACTACTCCTTAAATACTGGCTATACCTTTACACATACTTTGGCAAAACAGTTGCTCTGGTTGGATTTTGTCCTCTGCTGGTCAATAGGAACAAAATCAATGCTTTGAGTCTGTATCCACAGTCACTCTTGTCATCAAATACCCTTCCGTTACTCAGACACCCCACCACTGGCCACTGGTCACTATCGCAACCACAGTTCATCACCATGTCCAGACATGGGGTTATCCCACTTATCTGGCTTAATCCTACATCAGCTTTAGGATATCTTATGTTGTCACTGATTTTACAAATGAATACAGAGCAACTGGGTTAATATTACTATGTGGTGGTCATACTGTATTGATCTTCATTGGCTCACAAAGGCCATATTAGCAGTTCAGCAGGTCTTTATCCTAAGTTTAAGGATGATAGTTTTAATGGAGAAGAGAAGAGAAGAGAAGAGAAGAGAAGAGAAGAGAAGAGAAGAGAAGAGAAGAGAAGGGAGGATAACTTCTGAAACTTTGCTATTAAAATGCTGCATTTTCCAATGACAGGAAGATTCATTGGGAGTCAACATACTCCTCTTTACAATTATGCAGACATAAAGTATATTACCCATGCATCGCTCTGCCCATCCAGAGGATATATTTCTTGTCTATGGCTCTATTTAGGAATTACAGCAGGGGTCTAATCTATGTGTTCATTGTGTCTCATTTTTCACTAAGCAACCATGTCTTTGTCTGCATCTGTACAGCTCCACTACTCGATCTCTTCCACTCCATCCACATTTTTGTGCTCTGCTCTTTATGTACTGTAGATCACCACAGGCATCCATTTTATCTTGTTTTCCTGTAAACATCTAAACATCCTTAAACCAAGATGCAATTACTTGAGAAATAAAATTCTATAAGATAAAAAATAATTAGTTTTTTATTGTTTTAAGCTTAAACATCACACAATTGTGTCGTTTTTATGTTTAAAATTAGAAGAAAAAAATTGCCACTGCGTTTCAAAAATGTACGTTAAGATACATAAACTCATTACAAATTTTCTTCAGTGCTTGTAAATGTATCTTGTTTTTTAGGATGTTTCGATATTTTTACTGGAAAACAAGACAAAAATACACTGACTGAGACAATTATTTTTGTGCAGTGTTCATTGTAAACATTATGTAGATTTTTAGTAGTATTTTCTGTTGTATTTGTGTAATTTGGAAGAGGATAGTTCTCCTCTCAAGTAAGCCCCCTACCAAGTCCTGCTGTATTCACAGTAAACATACTGCAAATGGCACACTCAAATTGCACACTTTACACTCACCCCCACACAGACTTACTGAAAAGAGTCGTGCATACCAAATTACTCATTTGAGGAGATGATGAAGATAGAAATTTGTTACTTTAATTACTCTTTTTCTTCTTAAGGCACTTGCACAACAGCTCTAAGAAACAAGTATAAGAATTTGTGTTTGACAAAAAGCATCTGCTCATCTCCAGTTTATTCCAACAACCCTAATTTTCCACATTTTTTTTTTTTTTTTTTAAATATATATGTGTATATATTTTGAGGTCACATATACAGGTGCATCTCAATAAATTAGAATGTCATGGAAAAGTTCATTTATTTCAGTAATTCAACTCAAATTGTGAAACTCGTGTATTAAATAAATTAAATGCACACAGACTGAAGTAGTTTAAGTCTTTGGTTCTTTTAATTGTGATGATTTTGGCTCACATTTAACAAAAACCCACCAATTCACTATCTCAAAAAATTAGAATATGGTGACATGCCAATCAGCTAATCAACTCAAAACACCTGCAAAGGTTTCCTGAGCCTTCAAAATGGTCTCTCAGTTTGGTTCACTAGGCTGCACAATCATGGGGAAGACTGCTGATCTGACAGTTGTCCAGAAGACAATCATTGACACCCTTCACAAGGAGGGTAAGCCACAAACATTCATTGCCAAAGAAGCTGGCTGTTCACAGAGTGCTGTATCCAAGCATGTTAACAGAAAGTTGAGTGGAAGGAAAAAGTGTGGAAGAAAAAGATGCACAACCAACCGAGAGAACCACAGCCTTATGAGAATTGTCAAGCAAAATCGATTCAAGAATTTGGGTGAACTTCACAAGGAATGGACTGAGGCTGGGGTCAAGGCATCAAGAGCCACCACACACAGACGTGTCAAGGAATTTGGCTACAGTTGTTGTATTCCTCTTGTTAAGCCACTCCTGAACCACAGACGACGTCAGAGGCGTCTTACCTGAGCTAAGGAGAAGAAGAACTGGACTGTTGCCCAGTGGTCCAAAGTCCTCTTTTCAGATGAGAGCAAGTTTTGTATTTCATTTGGAAACCAAGGTCCTAGAGTCTGGAGGAAGGGTGGAGAAGCTCATAGCCCAAGTTGCTTGAAGTCCAGTGTTAAGTTTCCACAGTCTGTGATGATTTGGGGTGCAATGTCATCTGCTGGTGTTGGTCCATTGTGTTTTTTGAAAACCAAAGTCACTGCACCCGTTTACCAAGAAATTTTGGAGCACTTCATGCTTCCTTCTGCTGACCAGCTTTTTAAAGATGCTGATTTCATTTTCCAGCAGGATTTGGCACCTGCCCACACTGCCAAAAGCACCAAAAGTTGGTTAAATGACCATGGTGTTGGTGTGCTTGACTGGCCAGCAAACTCACCAGACCTGAACCCCATAGAGAATCTATGGGGTATTGTCAAGAGGAAAATGAGAAACAAGAGACCAAAAAATGCAGATGAGCTGAAGGCCACTGTCAAAGAAACCTGGGCTTCCATACCACCTCAGCAGTGCCACAAACTGATCGCCTCCATGCCACGCTGAATTGAGGCAGTAATTAAAGCAAAAGGAGCCCCTACCAAGTATTGAGTACATATACAGTAAATGAACATACTTTCCAGAAGGCCAACAATTCACTAAAAATGTTTTTTTAATTGGTTATGATGTATTCTAATTTTTTGAGATAGTGAATTGGTGGGTTTTTGTTAAATGTGAGCCAAAATCATCACAATTAAAAGAACCAAAGACTTAAACTACTTCAGTCTGTGTGCATTGAATTTATTTAATACACGAGTTTCACAATTTGAGTTGAATTACTGAAATAAATGAACTTTTCCACGACATTCTAATTTATTGAGATGCACCTGTATATAAAAAAAAAAAAAATCATATCATTTAGAAGGAAAGTTATTTCATTTCATTCACACTGAATAGCTCAAAATGAAAACAATTAAGCATCTTTATTTCTTCCTTTTAATTTGTCTTTTATGGTTTTGCTGTTTTGAATTGTGTGGTGACTTTGTGTTTGGTTAATTTGCTTTCCCTCTCTTATGTGTCATTGTTTTTGTTTGTTGTGGTGGTGGTTGGTGTTGTCGTATCTAGGTTCATGGAGTACAGTCACTTGTACCCAACAGTATCAAAAGATACAGCTCTGTGCGCCGGTGTGCGGCCCTGTGTCGCCCGCCGTTGCCATGGTGAATGGGGACTCGTATCATGAGATTCATATCCTGCCGCCTCCTCCACCTCCGCCACCACATTCCCATCTGCCACTTTTCACTTCCTTTGGCTATAACAGGTCCCCAAACACCTCAGGAGAGCCACACAGTGGACAAGGTACAGGTCCCCTAATCTGTCTCCACTGTATTATTATTATTATTATTATTATTATTCACAAAGCTTTAAGGAATGTCTTAAATTGCAATACACCAATTGTTTACCCTACGTGTCCACTGGTGCAGAAGAAATCTGCTCAAAACTCCAAATTATTTTTAGTATTATTTTCTATAATTAATTTCAATACATAGTGAATAAAGTCATACATACATGATCACTGTTGGAATAAATTCTAACTTTATTTACAATTTCAAAAGTTCACATACTGTCATTAAATAAATTATTGTTAACCCAGCCGTAGCATAGCAACAATAAATTAAATGTATTCTGAATATATTCTGAATATAAATCTTAATGAAATATAGTAGCTATACATTACTATATTTCATTCAGATTTCAAATTCAGTTCGCACACTTTTTGCACACGTAAACAAGCACTGATTTAAGCACTGAATTCCCCTGAAAATAAAGCACTCTTGGCATATTTTGAAGCACTGCCATCAAAGAAAGTCATTCACATCTGGGATGACATGAGGGTGAGCATATGATGAGAGAATTTAAATTTTTTGGTGAACTATATCTTTAACATTTTAAGACTCTATTCTCTCACTCTGCTCCACTGTCAATCTCACAAACCCACCTGAGAGCCTGTCGCTCAGCTCCCATAGAGACTGAATTGAAAACACACGCTCACATGGCAGCAGTGGACACCTGCGGTTAGAAAGTCTGCATACAATTAAAATAAATAGCTCCAATAATTCCTTAAAGTTTTCTGAAATGTTTATTTTATGTTTAATGAATACATTTAATTTAATTTACTTAAACATTATTTTGGTTGATTTGCTTTTTGTTAGAGACCAAGAATGACCCAGATTTGTCCAGTAAGTCTTTTAACCATCACAAAAGAGGTTTGTAGGCCTCTCTTTGTTGAATTTCCTCTTTTTCCCCTAAATTATCCAAATCTTATGACCTTGTGCTATATTTTCCCTCTATCTTCATGATGACCACACCTGGGATTCACTACTTTTCATGTGACTCATCGGGAATGCACAGCCACACTTTCACCCCTCCATTACTGCAGCTCACACTACCATCAGTCCCTCTGTTTGCTGTCAATGAATGTCTGTCTGTTTCATCTCTCTTCGTCTCTGTTGTACTGATCTGTCCATTCATATACTAACTCTGATCCTTTCAGTGTGTGCGTATCAAAGCAAATTTTCTGGATCAGCATACATTTAAATATGAAATCATCTGTTTCGGTTGTAAATGTTCAGTAATCATAAAATAAGTGTGATTATATTGAAATTTCTGGTACAAACCTTGTCTCTCCAATGATTAGAGGCATGAGCTATACTGTATATTATGTTATAGAGTTTTTATTAAAGTGCATTAATGTACACTTGTGGTTTAAGTCTGTGGGATCCCTAATGAACTGCTCCTGTAATGCACTGCAGTTCCTCTGGTTGTTTCACCTACTTACATATATAATCATATATATCTGTATATATTATATATGTTTTTACCTATGTGTTTGTGTAATTCAAGGCATATATATATATATATATATATATATATATATATATATATATACTGTTTACAGTGCATGTTTCTTTTTATATATTTTTTATATGCTATATAAATGTTCATATATATTTGTGTTAGATATACAGTATATATATGCGTGCTTGACCTGTGTGTGTTTGAAAGAAAGAGAGTGGTTGCTAAAGATTGCGAAGTTTGCTTAAGCGGATAGATATAGTTGAGGTTCCCTTTTGCCCGGCCTTTCCTGAAATCCTCCCTGGGCAGGTGGCAGGCCAGGGCACAGTTAATGATGGTTTCTGTGTTAAAGGTTCTCGCGGTCCAGAGTCCAGTCCCCATGGCTCACCCACCCCAGTTGGTGGCCCCCAGTGTGGCAGCAGTGAGGAGATCTGGGTACTGCGCAAGCCTGTAGCAGGTAACAGCAGGGCTGCCCTTTCCTCCTCCTCTTCCTCTTCTCTCATATTTCCCCCTGCTTTACTACACTCCTGGAGCAGCTGCTGTATGCCTGACCTCAGACCCTTCTTCAGCTGCAGGCATTTTGGCACACTGAAAAACTCTCATCCTCTCTATTATAATAACATCCATGGAGCCGTCCCCCCAGGAACACACATAGGCTCTGTCCCAAATGGCACACTTAATGTGGATATGCGGTCCCGCATACATCCATGAAGTTCACGGGACCGTAGGGTGTCACATTTCCTTGCTGCACTGTAATAAAAGTTTCTTACTCAGTATTTCTGTCTTGTTTACATGTAAACATCCTTAAAACAAGATAAAATGACATAAGACTGTTTTCAGAGATGTCATAATGAGATTTATGCCTCAAACAAAACATTTTTGCTAATGTGGTATGAAAATTAAACTTGTTTTCCTTTATATTAAGTTTTTTTAAGCATAATACTTCTATACTACCGTAATACCTTAATAAGCATAAAGATTTCTCTGAAAACAAGTCTTAATATCTTATGTCTTTTTACTTCTCAAGTAAATGTATCTTGCTTTAAGGATGTTTATAAATTTTTACTGGAAAACAAGACAAAAATACTGGTTAAGAGAACACATTTTTGCAGTGTGAAAAGACCAGCTTAACCAGCATGCAATTCCCATGCTGTTCTAGGCTGGTTAGTGCTGGTTTGATACTGTTTGTTCTGGTAAAAATGGTTAACCAACAAATTCTTGCTGGTTAAGTTAGTCAGATAGCCTTGTTGGAACACCAGCACACCAAGATCTCGTGTTGTGGACTAGCATTCCAAATGCAACATATGCTGGTTGCCAGCTATGCTGTTTTTTTGGGGGTTTTTTCAGCAGGTTTGGCGTTTCAAGATTCAGGAAGGTGCATGAGCTCCCCCTTTGTGGTCAGTTTCCACCCTCGATGCACCCTTTTGCCAAGCCTGCACATGTGGCTAAATATAGACTCTGAGGAGGATCACTAGGGCTAAGGATGCCATTTGGAACAGGGCCGTACAGACAATCCTCAGATATGTCTGTATCTGTGTGTGCAAACTTTTCGATTAGGGCAGTGTGAGTGTGCTGTGTCTGTTTTACCGACTGTGTCTAATATGTCCTGTATCCATCAGTTGTCGTGTCTTTGTTCAGCATTGTGTCATTTACCCTGTCTCTGTCTTTTGTGGCTCTTCTTGTGTGTAGTCACATGGTGCTTAGTTCTTGTATCAGTAGTCCATCCTGTGTATCAGTGCATTGCAGAGGGGGAGTTCAGAGTGTTTAAGTTTTGAATGGTGTGGTCTGACTGGGCTGACTGTGTGTGTATTTGCTGGGGGCTTGTTGTTTCAGGTGGAGACCGGAGTAGTGTGGGCAGTTCAGGTAGCGTGGCCAGTGCTCGATCCTCTGGTAGTGGACAGAGCGCAGGCAGCAGCAGTATCCTCCATGCACAGGCAGAGGGAGTCAAGGTGAGCAATGTGACATGCAAACAGTCTGCAAACAATTGAATTCTAATCCTGGATTAAGCAAAACTCTGAAGGACTCAGAAGAACTGCCTTATTTGTTGTTCGGTCTAAGATTGCCTTATGAATGTTGTGTAACTGGTCTTTATGCTATGGCAGACATCATTAGAGGTACCGTATTACTGTATTACTACCAGTCATGACCAAGTTGAACAAGATGATCTACAATGTCGACCCCCTAATGTACAAGCTGGTAGTCCAAATAAACCATCTTGGACCAGCGGATGAGCACAAATGATCAGATATAATGTTAAAGTAAAATGTAAAAGCAAGCATCAGAAGTTCCCTATCTGTCACTCACTCGACGTTGGTGTCGATGTAGTGACACTAGGGGTCACTCTTGGGAGCCCGAGACACATCTGGTCTTTGATAAAAGGCCAATGAAAATTGGCGAATGGTATTTGCATGCCACTCCCCCGGACATACAGGTATAAAAGGAGCTGGTATGCAACCACTCATTCAGATTTTCTCTTCGGAGCCGAACGGTCA
This sequence comes from Myxocyprinus asiaticus, assembly GCF_019703515.2. Taxonomy (NCBI): domain Eukaryota; kingdom Metazoa; phylum Chordata; class Actinopteri; order Cypriniformes; family Catostomidae; genus Myxocyprinus; species Myxocyprinus asiaticus. Next base: position 25,484,013 of record NC_059357.1, on the reverse strand, counting down.
TGCTCACTGAGCTGAATAGCACTGTTCATTCACCTCTGCTGGATCTGACGGCGCATTTCAACGGCTTCTCCCTCCTCTGCACTGGTGCACTGCAGAGAACGCCCCTGGGTGCTTCAGCAGAAAAACTAGAGAGTATATTTTCTGAAAGAGCGTTTTTCCCCTCTAAAAGAGTATATTTCTCTAAAAGAGCGCACACACGGAACATCTTTTTAAGACGCGCCTTTCTAAAGATGCCTTTCCGATCGTGTGTTATTCCTGGTTGCGGTCGTTTTCTCTCAACTTCGGATGGTCATGATCGCTGTCTTTCGTGTCTGAGCGCGACCCACACGGAGGCAGCGTTTATGAATGGTTCATGTTCTCACTGCGAGAACATGACCATGGCAACGTTGCGGTCGCGGCTTGCTTTTGTAACCGCCGGGTATCCCCCCGCGGACCTCCCATTCCCCAGCATGCTCGTCTGCCCCAATTGGGCTTCCGGATGAGTTCGCCGGCTCGTCGCACGGCGAGTCTGGCTTCTTGTTCGGGGCCCGCAAAGATGATGAGCTCTCGAGCGCAGCATCGGAGAGCGGGCTTGTCCAGTCAGACACAGAAGCCTCAGCTGGGCTTCCCACTTCGGGGACGGTCGCCCAGTCACAGGCCGATGCCGAAATGACGGACATGCTTTCCCGGGCGGCCGCGAGCATCGGGCTAGAGTGGAACCCTCCGCTCTCCCCTGAACCCTCGCGGCTTGATGATTGGTTTCTGGGCTCGTGGCGCCGCTCAAAACAGCTGCGCCCCGCTCCAGTGCCATTCTTCCCGGAGGTGCATGAGGAGCTGACAAAGTCGTGAGAGGCACCTTTTACTGCCCGGCCCCGACTTCGCAGTTCCCCCGCTCTCACTACCCTCGATGGCGGGGCGGCCAGGGGCTATACGGTGATTCCCCCGGTGGATAAGGCGCTCACGGTGCACTTATGCCCGCAGAGCGCCGCCACCTGGCTTGGACGCCCTAAGCTCCCGTCCAAGCCCTGTAGGCTCACGTCGTCCCTGACAGCTAAAGCCTACAGCGCTGCTGGACAAGCCGCCTCTGCCCTGCATGCCATGGCTCTCCTGCAGGTCCACCAAGCCAAGGCGCTGAAAGAACTGCACGAGGGTAGTTCCACCCCAGATTTGATGCAGGAACTGCGCTCGGCGACCGACCTCGCCCTCCAGGCGACGAAGGTCACGGCGCGGACTCTCGGGCAGACGATGGCCACACTAGTGGTCCAGGAGCGCCACCTGTGGCTCAACCTGGTCGAGATGGGCGAGGCCGACAAGACACGGTTCCTTGCTGCCCCCATTTCCCAGGCGGGCCTATTCGGCAACACTGTTGAGGACTTTGCCCAGCAGTTCTCGATGGTAAAGCAGCAGACGGAAGCAATCCGGCACATCCTGCCCCGGCGCGGCTCAAGATCCCACACCCCGTCTGCTCATCGCCAAGGGCGTCCCCCTGCGGTGACTGCACCGGCTCCACCGCAGCCCACCCCTTCAGTCCGGCCCCGGCGTGGAGCCCACCGCAGGAAGCCGATGCCACCCGTCTCACAGCTGGCACCGAAGAACCCACGGAGGTCCTCGAAGCGCCCCTGAGACGGGCAATCCAGGGACGAGGGAACCCACTCACATGGAGCTGGTAGAAAGACCACTCCATCCCCCGGTGGAGGGCCGGGTGGAAAATCTTTTGTTGCCTTTTTGTTTGATTTCGCCGCACGCCCAAGTGGCTGCGGTACCCAACAGTTCAGCAAAAGAGCGGCTTCCTTCCTCCCTGGGTCACATACCCGGTGTGTACGGTCTTCACCACGACTACCGTCCACAGGCTTTTTCTTGCAGGATTGGCGCTCCAGCGCTGCCCTTTCCGCCCCTGAGCGCCCAGCTGTGCCACACAGCCACCCCCGATGTGGCAGCCTCCACGGATTACGAGGACAGGCCTCTTCCTCCCCCATCTCAGGCTGTTCCGGGGGTGGTCACAAGGAGCCAGGTAAGTGCTTCGATGTCCCTAGACTCAGCACGGCCATGACGTGCTGTGGCACCTCGCGCTCCGCCCCGCCGCAAGGCCCCACCTGCCGGTACGTCCGACGACGTTGTCCCCTTGATCCCCCTCGCACGGAATTTAGACGCACGGCTTGCGCTTTCCAATCCATCGCGGTGGCTGGTCCGGACCGTCCGACTCGGCTACGTGATTTGGTTCACCAGGCGCCCGCCCAGGTTCAGCGGTATTCAATTCACCTTGGTCAAGGGCGAAAACGCTGTCACCCTGCGCGCGGAGATCGCTACCCTCCTACGGAAGGGCGCGATAGAACCTGTCCCTCCAGCTGAGATGAAGAAAGGGTTTTACAGCCCCTACTTCATCATACCGAAAAAGGCGGTGGGTTGCGGACAATCTTGGACCTGCGAGTACTGAACCGGGCTTTACACAGACTCCCGTTCAAGATGCTGACGCAAAGACGCATTCTAGCAAGCGTCCGGCATCAAGATTGTTTCGCGGCTGTAGACCTGAAGGATGCGTACTTTCACATCTCGATCCTTCCTCGACACAGACCCTTCCTGCGGTTCGCGTTCGAGGGTCAGGCGTATCAGTACAAAGTCCTCCCTTTCGGCCTGTCCCTGTCTCCTCGCGTCGCAGAGGCTGCCCTTGCCCCGTTAAGGGAGGTGGGCATTCGCATTCTCAACTATCTCGACGACTGGCTAATCTTAGCTCACTCTCGAGACATGTTATGCGCACACAGGGACCTGGTGCTCTCACACCTCAGCCGACGAGGGCTTCGGGTCAACTGGGAAAAGAGCAAGCTCCTCCCGGTTCAGAGCATCTCTTTTCTCGGTTTGGAGTTGGACTCAGTCTCCTTGACTGTGCGCCTTACGAACGAGCGTGCCCGGTCGGTGCTGGCCTGTTTGAAGGCGTTCAAACAGAAAACAGCAGTTCCACTGAAACTTTTTCAGAGGCTCCTGGGGCATATGGCATCCTCGGCGGTGGCCACCCCGCTCGGGTTGATGCATACGAGGCCGCTTCAGCACTGGCTCCAGACTCGAGTCCTGAGACGGGCATGGCGCCACGGGACATTACGTCAGTCTGTCACCATCTTTTCAGCCCTTGGACCGACCTCTCATATCTACGAGCAGGTGTTCCCCTAGAACTGGTCTCCAGGCGCATCGTGGTCACGACAGACGCCTCCAAAATGGGCTGGGGCGCTGTTTGCAACGGGCACACAGCCGCCGGCCTCTGGACGGGTCCGCGACTACGTTGGCACATCAACTGCCTCGAGTTACTGGCAATTCTGCTTGCCCTGCGGAGGTTCCGGCCTTTAATCCAGGGCAAGCACGTGCTAGTTCGGGCTACGAGCCCATTCTACCCGTGGTGTAGCGGCTTCTTGGGCCCTGGCTGGAGGTGCCTCTCTAACAGACATTTGCAGAGCAGTGGGCTGGGCAACACCCAACACCTTTGCAAGGTTCTACAACCTCCGGGTGGAACCGGTTTCGTCCCAGGTAGTGGCACGCAACACAAGCGGATAAGCCCGGGATAGCCGGGTGTATCACTTGCACATAGCGCCTTCCACCTTCTTTTGAGCTGAAGACATGCGCCGTTAATTCCCAGTAGTGTTCACAAAATTTTTTCCCTGGTTGACTTCCTCCGAGCCCTGTGGCAGTCGAGTTGTCGGAGAGGCTCGCTGCCGGCCCAGTACACGCGCTAACTAAGAGCCCTGTTCTGGGGTAGGTGCTCCGCATGTGGCGGTTCCCTGTAAGGCTAACAACATTCGATCTATATCTTCCGCTAATTCGTTTCCCTACTGGCAAACTGCGTCTTCCTTGGGCAGAGCCCCTCTGCCCCAGTCTCCATGTTTGTAGTAACTCCTCCCCCATTGGGCAGGATCTACCTTGAAGGCTCTCCACATGGTTGGAAAGACCATGTGACGTATTCTTCCACTTAAATATCCCCCCTCTCTTGGGGCGAAGTGTGGTCTCCACGGTGTCCTCCCCTTGGGAGGGACACCCCCCGACTAGACCTGGCGGCCCAGTCGGATAATCCCCCTTCTTTTTTAGGGAGTGGAAAAAGAGAAGGGGAAAAGAGGCCACGACTGGGTTAAGCCTGTCTCTATCTTTGGGTAGTCGACTTGTCCCCAAAAAGGGCCGTTCGACACTCATAACTGTGTTGGGGGAGGTTACGTGTCGACCTGGTGTGCTGGCTATGAGGCACACAGCAAGTCTGCCCACCACACACCGCCAGTTCACGTAACACAGTTCAGCCTTGTGGCATTTTGTATAGGGACCCCTAGTGTCACTACATCGACACCAGCGTCAAGTGAGTGACAGATAGGGAACGTCATGGTTACTGGTGTAACCTCTGTTCCCTGATGGAGGGAACGAGACATTGGTCCCTCCTGCCACAACGCTGAACTACCCGCTGAAATGGCCGGACCTTATATCGGCTCCTCAGCGTAAAACCTGAATGAGTGGTTGCATACCAGCTCCTTTTATACCCGTATGTCCGGGGGAGTGGCATGCAAATACCACTTGCCAATTTTCATTGGCCTTTTATCAAAGACCAGAGGTGTCTCGGGCTCCCAAGAGTGACCCCTAGTGTCACTGCATCGACACCAACGTCTCATTCCCTCCATCAGGGAACGGAGGTTACACCAGTAACCATGACGTTACTTTTATCTGGATATTCCAACAGGACCTTTTCACCCATTTTTGCAAAGCTTTATTTTTCAAAGCTACGTGTTAGGAGAACAATTTCAGGTGAACTCACATAGTCTGCAATGATATTTTGATTTGATTTTTTTGATCTGTTTATCCTGTAGCTTCTGGCCACGGTTTTGTCCCAGTCAGCCAAAGCTAAAGAACACCTCCTGGAGCAGACCAAGTCTTTGGATCACCCTGCAGTTTCCACCACAAAGGGTTAGTGGGAATTTTAAACAACTCTTCTAAAGAGAAAATGGCATAATATGTATTTTGTCACAAAGAACTCTTTCCATCCTAAATGTTCTATCATTCCTTCACAAATTAGAAACTTGGCTACTTTTTCTGTGCCAGATGGTTACATTAATAGCTGTGGGTGGGAGGAAGCAATGCAAGGATCTGATTGGCTCGGGTGGCTAGTTGGTGAGGAAACATAAAAGGGGATTGGTAATGAAATTGCGAAGCACGAATGTGTATGAATGATCTCATGGTTCTTTCAGGACCCTCCTCACGCAGTCAGAGTTTATCAAGCTGTCCGCTTCACGAGCAGCCATGTGGGGAGGCGGTGTCCCAGAGGAAAGGGGAGGCGCTGCCCGAGGGGAAGGTAAGGAGACTCTCACTCTAGCTTGAATCACACTGTCCCCTTACCTCACCCTCAAACAGGCACACGCACTCTCACACACACATGCACACACACACACACAAATATATGCACTGCCACCTGCACATCCAGGATGCTGTCCCAGCACTTCCTCTCAAAGCTGGCCTCATCGGTATTACGAGCACTGGGTTGTGGTCAGGACAAGGTGAGTGGGCTTCATTGCATGCTGTCCTTACCTGCAGGCATCTTTCAGCCACTCTTGTCTGATATCGACAGTTATTCCTTTTTTGCTGATCCATTTCTGATCATTCATCTCATTTTCTTTTCTGCATTTTGAAAGTCTATTCTAATTTTTGCATTATTTGCAGTAAATTTCACCTTTGGTTTCTTTTCAGAGAGTACCCAAGAATGTAGATGTGTGATTTGAATATGAATTATGATATTTTAGGGGTGAAATAGTAATGGATGTGAGCAGGAGATGGTGTTGTCTACCCACATTGTGACTTGCGGAATTGTAAGAATGATTGAACAGTTGCAGCAGTAGAGTAAATGTTACTACAGTATGCTGCCTATGTTTTGCTCTAAAAGGTTAACAACAAAGCAACTGAACATAATAGTGTGAAGGTATTAAAGGCACATTTCACCCAAAATTTGTTGTTCCTTTATCATCCTATAAACACTGAGTTTGTATGTCGCAGCTTAGCTTGGTAACATATATTCAAAATTTTCTGTTTTTTATGAAGTCATTTTTACAATTACCTTAAATCACAAAGGCACCAGTCTGACAATTCAACTAATCTATCACCTGTTTTCAGTATTATCATTTCAGACTACGTGTTCCACTGTTTAGTCACATAACACAGAACTGTAGTTGACATATTTGTCCCCAGTGGGGCTTTGGAGCTGCTGAGTAGAACTGCTCCATGCTGGATGTCTGGTTTTAAGTGCCATCTGTTTAAAACAGCCCTATTTTTGCTTGCTGCCCACCTCTCTTTTTGGCTCTCCTACACAGAGTTAGATTGCATCCTCCCACTTCAAGAGGAATGGCTTTCCAAAACAGATACTGATTCCCTATAGAAAGTTGTTGTTTTTATTAGATCTAAACCTTGCCTAGAACATTAACAGGGGTCATAGTCATAATTAAAAAAAATAATTTAACTCAAAATACCAATTGCCTGGATCTTGCAGCCACTAGTTTTTATGATTTACAAAATAATTTCTTTGCTCTTTAGTTATAAACGGGAGCTCTTATTTGCTACAGCTTTTCTATTGCCAAAACAAGTACCCTGACAAAGAGCAATAATTCTTTATCTAATATAGGACAAAGACAGAGCAGTAGGGGAAGGTGTGAATTAATTTATGAACTACTGAATTTGAGTGAAGTCACTGGTCACTGGGACTAACTTTCTCACTTTGTTGGCCTGGCGTCTGCTCCACCCTCAGTATCCCTCGGCATTGGGACCCAAAAAGTGATAGACTGCCACCTATCTTCTCTTCTAGAACTCAGAGGCTGTTATCGAATGGCTGAGTGAATTTCAGCTGCAGGTGTATGCTCCAAACTTCATCAGCGCCGGCTATGACATTGCTACCATTAGCCGAATGACCCCAGAGGTAAGAGTTGTCCCCTCCCCAACCCCGTCCCAAGCCACACTAAACTGTTCACGTCACTTTCCTCTTCCCTAAATGTAACCCACTCACAGACCTACTCAAACCACAGAAAAGAAGTTGGAAGATAAACATATCAATCAGTTTTGAACTAATATGGCTGGCAATGAACCAGGAGCACAAAAAGCCACGTGCAAGGCCAACAGGGGCATTATGGGAGTTAGAATCTGATTGGTCTTCCTGTCCAATGCAAGATGAAAGATCACACCCACAAAACCAATCCCAGACTGTCATGGTTGTGGTAAATGACAGTAGCCATGTGGGTCTTATTTTGTCCTATTTATTATGTGATTGTGTTTGTTTGTATTTTTAAGGGAATACAGTGTGTAGTAATAGAAAGTGTCTATAGTAACAGATACATTTAGACCCACATAGTAACTGTTCAGCACTCTGACATGCTGTTGTGAATGACCTGTGTGTACATAAAATAATAAAAACATCTAAATAAAAGATTTTATTTTATTACAAAAACAGGCTTTGCTAGTAATATCTTGTTATATTTGCAAATGTAGTGAGACTGCAAATTGTGCAATACAATTATAATAGGTTATTTCATTATATTTATATTATATTACAGAGTGTAATCTAGTCTATGGCTAATGATTTCCTTAAATGAATATTTGAGCAATTCCTAGAAGCAGCTCATCTATGCCTTTTTAATTATAATTAGCCAACAGTTTCATGGGACTTATGTGTTGTTATTACTGAAAGCAAAATTAACAGGAATTCTATGGAAGCACTGAGGACATGCTCAATTAGGATATGCTTGAATTAGATAGTTATGTTTGAGGGTACTCTGAAAAGGCTTCTTTTTCTCACCTGCTGTTGTTATTGTTTTGCCTTTCCCATTTATTTTTATTTACATCAGCTTCTATCATTTTGCAGCTTATTGGCTATCAGAGTGTTTGATATGCTCAGTTGTGCATGTCTAGTTGTATGCGTTTATCTTTTTAGGTGTATATGATATGTTTATATGTACAGAATGAATGCTACTTGGTTGAGTGTGTTTGTGTGCATAAGGTCTTAGGAGCTTGAATGTCATTGGCTATGGATTTGATGGTTGGTGGGGCTCCTGTATGTATTTTTAGGATTTAACCGCCATTGGAGTGACCAAACCAGGACATCGAAAGAAGATAACTTCAGAGATAAACAAGCTTACTGTAAATGAATGGCTGCCTAACAAAAAAACTGTGAGTTTAATGCACACACACACACACACACACACACACATTTATTTCGATACGTCCAGACATGTATTTAACATTATTTGTATTGAATTTATAGGCAACTCTAGGAGAGTGGTTAGCCATGATTGGGTTGAGCCAGTACCACCAAGTTCTGGTCCAAAACGGATATGAGAACATTGACTTTATCACTGACATCACTTGGGAGGACCTTCAGGAGATTGGCATTATAAAGCTTGGTAGGAGAGACAATGGACTGGAATGCATCATGTTAAAGCATGTGATTGCATATAAAGTTTATTATACAGGATTATAAAAAAGTCACTCTGTTTTCACTAAATTTGAGCATAGTTCAACCAAATCCATCTGTCACAGGACAGATCATAGTCTAAAAAACCCTATTTTGTTTATAACTGAATTTTGACAAAATATGTAAGTTTTGCATTTTGTCTTTGTAGGGCAGTAAATTTGAAGCAATTTGAAACAAAAATGTTTGAATCACTCATTGTGAAAGCCAATGTTGTTTTTTACTAAACTGCCTAAGCCATGGTAGTTCACACTCTGTCTCAAATCAAATTTCCTTAGGACACCAGAAGAAGCTTATGCTGGCAGTGAAGAAGCTGGCAGAGATCCAGAAGTCCTCAGACGGTCGCAACACATTGCGCAAAAAGCCTTCAGCCGCTCAAGATGTGATGGCCATTGAGAGCCCGCCCCATGACAGTGGGGAGTGTATGTCCCCTAAAATGAGCACTTTCCAGGACAGTGAACTGAGCGGGGAGTTACAGGCTGCTCTCACTCGCCCTGCAGATTGCCAGGATGGCTCAGAGGTCAGAAACACCAGCACCCTGGGTGCACAGCAGCAAGCCCAAAGTCTGCATGAGAGCAGCATTAATAAGAGCCGAGACTCAGAGGAGCATAGCGGACCACCCAGGAAGGAAGCACGTACCATGCGTCAAAGCAGCCAGGGAGGTCAGAGAAGTGTCTCATCAACTCAGCTTAAACCCCGCCAGTCATATCCCCAAGGTGCAGGACCACCCTACACGCCACCGCAGACCTCCACCAAAACAAAGCCTCTGACTTCACAAACTATGGCCGCCCCACAGGGTAAACCAAAACCTAGTTCTCAGCTACTCCAGCAGACAGAAAAGCCTGTGTCACCACGTTCTCTTCCCCAGTCCCCCACTCACAGGTCCCATCCCCTCCCAGCTGCCCAGCCTGTGGAAACTATGGAGGCTACGCCCCCAGGACCTGCCATCTCAGTGCCACTCCTATGCCTGCCACAAGAAAGCGATGAACCTTGCGATAAGCATGGACTGCCTAAAAAACGTGCCCACAATTTTAATCGCTATGCTGTGTCTGACGGTGAGCAGGAGACTGACGAGCTAAACATATCAGATTCAGGAGGAAAGTATGCTACAGTACAACACCCCCGGGTGGGCCGCAGCAACTCAATGAAAGGGCAGACGGACAAGAATGTCAACCGAAGTCAGTCCTTTGCACTCAGGCAGAAGAAGAAGGGTCCACCTCCACCTCCCCCCAAACGCTCCAGTTCAGCCATCTCAAGCTCCAGCAGTAATCTGACAGAAGTGCCCAAGGAGACAAGCAGTGGACCCCTACTGGAGGTCCCCTACCAACCACTAAGGCGTGCTAGCGACCTGGGTGGCACTGTGGATACGGGTAGTGCAGGTAGTGTGAGGAGCATTGCAGCCATGCTGGAAATGTCCTCCATTGGAGGGGGTACCAAGGGTCTGGCTCTGCAGAAATTTGCAGGTCAATATCTGCAGGTAAGATGATAGTTCCTTTGGGTTTTTGGATACAAGAAAACTAGAAAACTATTCTATCTGAAATAGAATAGTATATTTAAGCAATTTTCTAGTGCCTTTATGAACATACCTTTTAATTCACAGGTGGGTCCTGCAGGAGCAAAGCAACGTGATGCCATTGGACTGGATGGGGAAGTAGTGAACCGTCGCAGGACCATTAGTGGGCCAGTCACTGAGTTGATAGCAGCTGCTAAGCGAGGACCACAGCCTGGGTCAGAGCCTGTCCAGGATAGACCACAGCCAAGTTCCAGTGGAAGCTCTGCGGAGAACCTTCCATTTGCTGAGGATGGAAACCTCACCATCAAACAAAGACACAGGCAGGGCAAGGATGAGGCTGAGGAAGGCACAGACATGCCATACTCTCTACCCCCTGGGGAGCTTTCACATGTTGATGCCACAGCCACACTGAAAAGGAGGGTACATAGTACCAAGCAGCAACCCAATGGCACCAAGTTCCACCTCACGGAGTCAAATACGGTTAAGCGACGGCCCAAGAGCAAAGACAAAGATGCAGAGGAACTTCAGGATGGGCAGATGCCTGCACACTATGAGAATGGGACTGGCACAATTAAAAGGCGCCCTACATCAGAGGTGACCGTTTCAGAGCAGCCCAGGCCACAGGAACATCCTGAGAACTCGCCCCGTCGGGACAGTGCAGACCTGGAGGGCCACGCTACTGAGACACCCACTCGTAAGCCTGTCAAACCCCCAGTGTCGCCCAAACCTCTTCTGGCCCAGCACATGAAGAAACAAGGACCTCCAGCTGCCATGACCAAGAAAGCCCCTTTTCCTGGACCAGCCGGGGCACCTGGCAGCCCAGGTACTACACAGTGCGGCCCTTTCTCTTGCCCTGTCTTTACACAATTATGTGAGTATCCCTTAAAGTCTCGTAGCGTCTTGACCTCGTTGGATCAAAGTCCACTCAGTCTCTCTTCCCATCCCTTTCCCTATGTCTTTTGTTCTCTATTTACAGTTGAAGGAAAGAAAGTACCTCCTCCGGTCTCACCGAAACCTACACCTCCTCCTACGGCTCCCAAACCATCCAAAACTGTTCTGCAGTCTTTGAATGCAACACCTAACCCAACTCCAACGCCATCTCCAGCCAAACAGATGGTCACCAGAGTGGCCAGCACAGCTTCTGCCCAAACCAACAACTCTGTCAAGGCTACAACCCCACCAGCCCTGAGTGCCCAGACCCCTCACACACCCCAGAGTCCACACACCCCACAGACACCGCAGACACCCCAAACCCCACAGACACCCCTAACTCCTCAGACATCAGGCCCCCCAACCCCCATACCCACACCCCCACCTGTGAAGCCCCCTCGCTCCTCAATCAGTGGGGTGTCTATGGACAGTGCAGCTGGTTCAGGGTTTATGGCAGGCGTAGTGACAGTAGATGCAGTGCACCAGAAGATAGAGGAGACCAATGCTTCACTGGCTGCAGCCCTGCAGGCAGTTGAGGAGAAGATCAAGGAGGATGGGCATAAAGAGTGAGTGTCACAAGCCTTTAAACATACAAAATAAATAAGTTATTCTCAGTGACATCACAGCATGATGATCAGCATTTAATGTCCAAGACATGAGTATAAAGTTGTTACAATATAGTGGAGTGGAATCAAGAGGATTTAAATATTATGTAAGCTGCAAGTCCTTCAAAACAAGTGATGAATCTTGAGTCCGCAGCTATGGTTATTACAGAAGCAAGTGCTATCATTTAGCAAAGAAGGTTTTTTTCTGTTAGATTTTTTTTTTATTCTTCTATTTACACTCCTGTGATAGCCCCTAGAATGGTAAAAAGTTGTGAAATTTGGTATATTGATTGGGGATCATTCCTGGTAGCTATTTTGGGGTCATTAGCTTTCAACTTTTTGCCTAGAAACAAAACATCATAAAATGGTCAAAATAAAACATCATAACATCAAATCATCATAAAATGGCCAAAAAATATTTTATTCAGTAGTGGCCAAAAGTTTGGAATAATGTACAGATTTTGCTCTTATAGAAAGAAATTGGTACTTTTATTCACCAAAGTGGCATTCAACTGATCACAATGTATAATCAGGACATTAATAACGTGAAAAATTTATATTACAATTAGAATTTTTTTTTTTTTTTCAGAACTTTTTAAAATAAAGTTCTCATCAAAAATGCAGCAATGACAGCTTTGCAGATCCCTGGCATTCTAGCTGTCAGTTTGTCCAGATACTCAGGTGACATTTCACCCCACACTTCCTGTAGCACTTGCCATAGATTTGTCTATCTTGTCGGGATTTTCTCATGCACCTTACAGTCTAGCGGATCCCACAAAAGCTCAGTGAGGTTAAGATCCATAACACTCTTTTCCAGTTATCTGTTGTCCAATGTCTGTGTTTCTTTGCCCAATCTAAACTTTTCTTTTTGTTTTTTTGTTTCAAAAGAGCCAGTTGTATTTTGTCTTTGAAGACTGTAGCGTACACCTTTGTATGAAATCTTCAGTTTTTTGGCAATTTCAAGCATTGTATAGCCTTCATTCCTCAAAACAATGACTGACGAGTTTCTAAACGAAGCTGTTTCTTTTTTTCCATGTTTGACCTAATATTGACCTTAAGACATGCCAGTCTATTGCATACTGTGCAACTAAAAAACAAACACAAAGACAACGTAGAGCTTCATTTAATGAACCAAATAGCTTTCAGCTGTGTTTGATATAATGGCAAGGGATTTTCTAGAACCAAATTAGCAATTTAGTATGATTACTCAAGGATAAGGTGTTGGAGTGATGGCTGCTGGAAATGGGGCCTGTCTAGATTTGATCAAAAATGACTTTTTTCAAATAGTGATGGTGCTGTTTTTTACATCAGTAATGTCTTGACTATACTTTGTGATCACAGCAAAATCTGTGCATTATTCCAAACTTTTGGCCACCAGTGTATATAAAACAACATGACCTAAAGTCATGCCTCTTCTCTCTTTATGTTCCTGGGAGCTTGCGGAATACTATGATTAGGGGTGGGTAAAAATACAGCGGGAAACTCTTGAGGTAAAACCATTGATATTTCAGTGGGTAAAGCACAATGATAAATGTCCTTCGTCTGCCACCGAAGTACTAAGTTCTTGCCCACAAGTCACCATCCTATGCATCCTTGATATTCGGCCTTATCAAGAACACATCCAGGTAATTATATCCATTCTTAGTATATGCGTTCTTGAGTATTGGAATTAATGACTATATATCATGGCAATAATACCCAAGGTTAAACCCATTTGGTTACAGCGCCACATATTGACCAAATGTTATAAAGTTCTAAATAAAGGCAAATTTATTTTCAGCCTTTGAACTTTTCCTAAGATCACCACTGGGGGCGCTTTGACCAAAGAAATCTACTTAGCCTCACAATGTACATGCCATTTGTGTGCTTGGCCTCATAACGATTTTTTGCAGGTTTATTTTAATGTTATTGTAATAAAATATTTGGTGTGTGTTTATAATTCACAGCTCAATGGCTGAAAACAAGAGCACAGTGAGTATCCTTGACGACATCAGCAGCATGTTCGATGACCTGGCCGATCAGCTGGATGCCATGCTGGAGTGAAGAGCACAGCTTGTGTCTCTGTGGCACAACCTCAGGGCCCCGGGAGAGCACAAGGGCACAATGACCAATCACAGACCCACCCATCTACCCCCCCCCCAATCCCCCCTCCCCCCCAATGAAACACCCATCTCTCTTTTCTTCCCCTGAGTTGGTTTGCACAAACCCCGAGCTGATGTACCTCAGGACTGGGCATAAGACCATCCAGGGCTTTAGACATACCAGACAAGAGCAGAGGGTGGAGAGGCAGAGGTTGGGTTTTAAAACAAAGAACCTCAACTGTCTGTTCTTTTTTTTTATTATTCAGAGTCCTTGGAGTATCTCAATATATCATGAGCAATTATTAGTAAAATAATATGAAAACAATAATTACTGTAAATGAAATAATAGTATGGTATATGTACATTGTAAGCATGAAGAAAGTTTGTATCTATACAGAAAAAAATCTCATAGTGAGAGTCATGCATTAGTACAGTTATATATATAAATATATAAATATAAATATTTTATGTTTTTATTTCATGTAAAATGGTACAGTGTTGAGACATTAAAATACATATAAACTTTGATGACAGATATGTGGATTTTTCTATGATTATAATGGAGTTATAAAAAAAAAACTTATGGCTGGCTTAAACATCCTGTATGTTTGGCTGTGTTCTGCTGACGAGTGTTGTGGGCTGTGTTGAATGTAGTGACTGAAGTGGCTGTTTGACCCCCTGCTCTGTGCTTGCTCTGGGCTCCTGCTCTGTGCTGCTGTGTAACCCTATACTTTTCCATTCACATTCTGCCTGTGTGAACTCATACATTCCTGCACAGCTTTCCCATTCCCTCTCTCTCTCTATTCCTGCCCTTATCTTGCGCAGTGTCCCATGTGCCTTAACATGAGAGGTGACCTCAGTGCTGCTAACACACAAGCAAACATGCGAGCAAGGCAAGACAGGCCCCATGTCCATGTGTTAGGCATTGCCTTATGCCAGTGAAAGGTGATGGTGTGCTCTGATTGGGCAAGGAGGAATGACCTAATCCTGCGTCACCTCAATACCTCAACCATCTGCAAGATGATACACAGGCTGTGCCCAAAAGATGAAAAATGCTGCCTTCATTGGCAGTATATGGAGATAGGAAGGCAACAAGGCAAATCCATATCCCATGTTTGCGTAACAAACTGTCTTCTAAGATGCCTTCATCTGGTTGGTTTTTGAAGGCAGCATAGATGTGTTCCCATCTGCCTATGATATTCCACAACCCTGTGTGTGCAGTTCAGCTGTTAGTTGAAAGAATAAGAATGGCATCTGAAGGAGTGGTTGAAAGAAATACATTTATTTATAAATGCTAATCTTTTTTTTTTTTTTTTCAACTTCATTTCTTATGAGAAATAAGAATTATTTTTTCTTGGTTATCTCAAGTTCACTTGAATTTGATTTAGATCATCAGACATGATGTTATAGTGCCTGGGAATTCAGGCTGAAACCAGTGTCCTTATGAGGTACCTTTATACACAAAACGCTGTCTGTAAAGTTGACTGACTGGGCAGCAAAGTACCATGGTAGGCCATTTTGTAGGCTTTTACTTTATGAGTGACCTCAGAGGCATGGGTGAGCACAAGGGGAGCCTTCTTCAGTGGATGGGGTCTAATGATTGAGGACTGAGAAGGTTGAACGTTAGAGGAAGCACAAAATGTGGAAGTTGCAAACGTGCATGGGACTTTTAAAGACAAAACAGGAACATAAAAGAAACATGCATGTGAGAAGCTTTGAATGGACAGTGTAGTGAACTAACAAGGATTTTGTGGAAGTTTGCAATATGGATATGTGTTTGAAGGTTGGGTGCACACCATTTCCATCTGCCAATGTCCATTTCAGTATCCACTGAAAGCCTGCATGCAGTCTAATGTCAGCACATTGCTCAGTAGCTGTTTAAAGGTGAGAATGTACCATGGTGTGCCTGCTTTGTACTGCATCCCCCAGTATTGTCCAGACAGGCATGTCCTTAATGACCAAATCTAGAACAGTAGTCTGAGACCGAGAGTAGGTTATGCATTACTTAAACTATCCGTTCTAGCAACCATAACAGTATCTGCCTGGGTTAAATAAATTCAGAGAATCACTTTAAATAGCTTTAGATGGACGTTTTGAGGGTAGGATGAATGATGCATTTGTAGTCAGAACACATTAAAGTTTGGGCTCTGTGGACATGTAATGTTTTCAGGTGTAACTGGCAGGGCACAGCTTGCTGTTATGATGGCACTGGTCACAAGTGAATCTCTTGCAAGCCTCTGAATGTCATTATCTCATTGCCAGCAAACTCTCAGTCCTTCGTTACTTTAACCATCCTCAATGTTGCCATGACAATCTTCCTGCTCATTATTAGAATTGCCACAGTATCCAAATGATGGTCCTGAAATGGTTGAGTAATTAGAATAGAAAAAGGGCCCAAAGGTGATATGTAGGTCCCACACTGCTATACTCTCTTGAAGTAGCTCCATAATTAAAAAGTCCCTTCACCTGATCTCATAAATAATATTTGTAATATTTAAGTTATGAACAGAGTTTATTATAGATGTTTTCAACAAGTATTTAATGATGCAGTATCAATGGGGCTTGTTGATGAAACTGAAAATATTTGAGATAAGAGTTTAAAGTGTCTTCTTGGCTCAGTGTTTTAAATGAATTGTAAATGGTAATTTTTAGAACTCCAGTTTTCTTTTTTAAGGTAGCTTTTTGTGATAAGTTTTTGGATCGCCATGTCTTCAGAAGAAATAATTTGTATATTATGCAATGTTAAGTTTTTTAAAACATGTATGTGCCTTGCTTAAGTTTGTTTTATTTTGTCATGAAGTCTTTCATGTTTAAACTGTGTAGACGACATGTGGTCTCTTTCAGCTTTATCCACCAGATGTTCAGAATTATTTCCCTTTTTGTTGTGGTCTGCCTGTGAACACAGTGCAGATGTCTGGCTTGGGAATAGCTTTTATGAAAGCTTTATCATGCCTTTTGCTTCAAAGGACTTGGTCCACACCCATCCCCACTTCTTCTTTGTATATAGCTGGATGTTTGTCACTGAAAATTCATCCTTTTTTTAAAATTTCTCCACTTCAAAATTCTCATTGCAGTCATTTTCTTAATGTCATGTTTGCTTGTTTTTTCTTTTGTCTTTTTTAATACCTGAAGAAAAATACAATGAAAAATAATGAAATTGTGAAAACACTGAAGTAAAACTTATTGTTGGTGCAAGATGTTATTTAATATGAAAGCTGTTTTCCATCCTATTTGCAGAGACATAAAAAACTCTCACTGCTCAGTGTGTGCAGGCTGTATATTGTGTTGATGTTCTGCCATTGACTTGTATGATACCTGCTGTGACTGGCATTGGGAACAGTGGTGTGCTTGCAGTGAATGCACCAACAGCCACCTGCTATAAATAAACATTATTTACAAACATTCTCGTCGCAGTCCAATTACTGAATACCAGTAGCCCCAGCTGGAAATAGCTCAACATGATGCATTTGAGTACTTTTCAAAAAGCCAACAAACTGGTACCAAAGAGCCCTTAACAAATTTATATTTAAAATTCTGTAATTTACTCACCCTCATGTTCTAAAGCTGCCATATTACTTTCCATTCACTTTGTTTGTGAAAAAAAAAAAAAAAAAAAAAATCACAAAGTGAATGTTGACTGAGGCTAACATTCTGCCTAACATATCCTTTTGTGTTCCACGACAGTGTAATACAGGTTTGAAACAACATGTAAATGACAGAACTTTCATTGTTGGGTGAACTATCCCTTTAAGAATATAAAAGTTAAAACTAAATATAAAAGTCAGACAGTTCACGCAATACAAGCATTAAAAATGTATACTGCTTTAATGGTAAAATCTGGCTTATGTGATTTATACAAGCAACCGTTTTCATATTTGCAGTGGACAGTCTCAATTTCATGTCCTCTCTCAGGCACAAGGCTCGATGCTGACTTAAAACATACAAAGAGAAGGAACAACCCTTGCTAAAATGTGTTTAGTTCATTTTCCTTAATACGAGTAGCCCCATGACACCGAAAGGCATCCATGAAATCCAAAGTAGCAGCTGTTAATGATGTCTTTTTGAAGCTTGTAGCATGAGCTTGAGAGAGGAACCCGACATTGAACACAATGCAGCGTTCCCTTTCAAAACCACTGCATTCACCTCAATTATTCCTCCATGTTGGCCCAGGATGATTGATAATGATTTAGTAAGTGCCTTCACTCATTAAACTAATTATTTTTTTAATCTAATTAGTTTTTCCTCTTTTGTAAGTCGCTTTGGATAAAAGCGTCTGCCAAATGATTAAATGTAAATGCAATTATAACTACTTAGTTTAAAGTGATTTAACTAATTTAGCTAGTTTCAATTACATGTGGAATTGTTACTTGCTTGGTTTCCATGACAAACATGGAAAATGCATGAAGCAGTTGTGCCTTTGGTAAGGAAACATTGCATTATTTACACAAAAGTATGATGAATGAGCAGGTAATTACGCCATCATACAAAGGTTTCACATACATAACAGGCAGTTATAAAATGGCTGAGCAGAAGCTCAGTTGGCACCCTCAAATTTGAGATAAAAACACGGGCACTGTGTTCTCCAAAACAATGCACTGCTGTAGGCCTCCATTCAGCCCTGTCGATGCTCCCTGCACATGCAGAGTGATTGCTCTGTATAAGAGTCTCCATGCATCTCCATTGGCATCATTCTGAAGCTTAGGCACTCACTCAGTCGTGAGACTGTAACCCACAAAGGTCAGAGTTCAAAAGTCACCTCTGAGAGCAGCGACACAAAAACATTGCCGTGGTCTTCAGTGAACATGATCTTGGACTGCATTAAGTTTCATTTGAAGTATTACAGTAGATCTAGATCAAAATATAATAATAATACTTGAAAGAACTCTCCAAGTTAATCTGAATTTATCTTATTTACGTACATAAAATACAGTGTTGCCAAATTTATGACATATGTGGAGTGCTCTCCAATGGCTGTCCAAAAAGACCTTTGGAGGTTTTGCATGCTCACAAGAGGTGTCTGGTATGAGCTCCATAAAGAAGGTATGTGGAAAGCAAAGGGCACCTTAAAGCTGTATTCACATAACTCTTGTCTACACTTTGCTGTGTAGTGAAAATTCACATGGGGCAGATGCCCAAATCCAAAACGATAAAAATGATAAATGAGTAGAAAAACCTTTCTGGTCCAATGTATTTTGAGATGCTCTCTTGAAACTGAAAAAAAAAAAATCACACTGGTACTCGTACTCTTTTCATTCGTAAGCCTATGCATCTCAGTTCCTTCAGTATTGACACAACTACTGCTGATTATCTGAAGTGTTTAGCACGTCCACACCTGAGGAGAGACAGAGAATCCATTGTAAGAGCTCTGTTAGAGTGAAAACTCAGTTCAAAATGGTTCAAGAAGTGATTTAAGAGCATCTGACCTTCACTGTGCTGTCAACAGCCCCAGAGAAGAGTCTTCCCCTGGACACGGCGAGCGCCGTCACGCTGCCCTGGTGCCGCAGCAGAGTCTGGGTGCAAATCATGTTGTCCATGCTCCACACCTGCACAGGTAAAATCAATCAGATCAGAAAGAGCTTGCAGAAACAACTACATGTCGCTTTCCACACCCAGGCCTAAGCCTTCCCCTTACCCTGAGAGAACGATCATAAGAGGCACTGAACACTTTGGTCTGATCTGGGGTGGAGATGACAGCCAAGGCGTACACTGTACCCACGTGGCCCGTCAGCGTCCGCACCTGCTCTTTGGACTCAATGTCCCAAACCTAGATAATGAGGGGAATCAAAAAACCAGTTAGTGGACAAATGAGAGCAGCTCACACTATGTATAAGGTTCCTACACCTTTTGACCATTTTCAATGACTTTTTTAGTAATTCATGATCACAGAAAAAAATCATTTTCCATTTGTATGTAATATATGTAACAATCATTTGTATTAAAGGGATAGTTCACGCAAAAATGAAAATTCTTTTATCATTTATTCTCTCACCCTCATGCCATCCCAGATGAGTATGACTTTCTTTCTTCTGCAGAACACAAATGAAGATTTTTAGAAGAATATCTCAGCTCTGTAGGCCCTTAAAATGC
Organism: Myxocyprinus asiaticus; assembly: GCF_019703515.2. Lineage (NCBI taxonomy): Eukaryota > Metazoa > Chordata > Actinopteri > Cypriniformes > Catostomidae > Myxocyprinus > Myxocyprinus asiaticus. Next base: position 25,464,354 of record NC_059357.1, on the reverse strand, counting down.
AAGTGAATGGTGACCAGAAATTTGAGGCTGCAAAAAAGGACATAAAGGCTAAATATAATCCATAAGACTCCAGTGGTTAAATCCATATCTTCTGAAGTAATATGATATGTGTGAGTGAGAAACATATCAATATTTAAGTCCTTTCTTACCCTATTCTCCTCCCTGCCCAGTAGATGGCGATATGCATATAGAAAATGAATCGCCAAAGAATGTGGAAGTGAAAGTGGAGATTAACAGTAAAAAAGGACTTAAATATTGACCTTTTTCCTCACCCACACCTTTCATATTTCTTCTGAAGACATGAATTAAACCACTGGAGTCATATGGATTACTTTTATGCTGCTTTTATGTGATTTTTGAACCTTCAAAGTTCTGGCCACCATTCACTTGCATTGTATGGACAAACAGAGTGGAGATATTCTTCTAAAAATCTTAATTTGTGTTCAGAAGAAGAAAGTCATACACATCTGGGATGGCATGAGGGTGAGTAAATGATGAAACAATTTTCATTTTTGGGTGAACTCTCTCTTTAATATATCTATTATTAAATCTAAAAAATTAAATTTATAAACAATATCGTCTAGATTGCAGAAAGATTTACTCTACACAAGCACTCACAAGAGCAATAAAACCTAGCTAATGAAACAATTTGGAACAGAGTGAAACTAGAAAATGTCCATGACTTTTCCAACCCTGGATATAACAATTTAAAAATTCCATGATTGGGAACCCTGTATGTAAAAGTCTGCAGGGCATATAGATTTCAATAACACTTACATGAATGAGGTTCTCATAGGTGCCACAAACTATATGGTGGTTGGTGACGGCAATGGAGTACACACTGCCACCAGAGGTCTGGAGCACATGGATGCAATCCAGAGAACGAATGTCCCAGATCTGAGAAGGATGGGAGCACAGACACAATTGAACATAAAATCTTTTGAAAACCTTTCACTTGTTCAGAGTGGATAGGATGCACACTATAATGCATGTTCTGCATGAGACATGTAAAAAATATGTTCATCTGTCCTTCAGGCAGATGTTTAATTTGTTACAGATCCAGACTAATATTCTTTCTTAGTCATGGAGATACTCTACAGCTAGCTATTTCTTTGCTATGGCGATGGTGGAGTGTTTGTGGGCTACACCAATCACAGAGCCTGGCTATAGCCCTTCCCTCACAATAAGCTCTGGAATGCAGCAAATAAAAAAAATAAAAAAAGACAGCAGTAAAATCTAAACTGTGTAACTGACCCTGATCTTTCACTCACTCCCTCCCACGCTCCATCTGTGTTTATTCTTTCATAAGCAAATGCTCTGAGAGTGAAAGCACTGAGGATGGGGTTGTAGTCTGCTTCCTGATTGCAGTCCCTGGAGTCTTAATTAGACAACTTGAAATGACAAGCAGCTCAGTTTTATCTTATCTAGTTCAGCAAAAGGCGACTTCAAGCTGCTCTATTTTTTTTTTTTTTCACCAGTTAGACTGAACAACAATGCAGGAATTCATGAGAACAGCTTCTCATCTGATTATGATGCTCCTGTAAAAGAACTATGGGAATACTAATCATCTAATTATTCGGCAACACTTCACAACAAGGTTCCATTCATAAAAATTAGTTAATGCATTAGGTATCATGCACTAACTATGATCAATATATTTTTACAGCATTTATTAATCTGTGTTAATGCAAGTTAATAGTTAGTTCATAGTGCATTAACTAATGTTAACATATACAACTTTTGATTTTAAAAATGTATAACTATGTTGAAATAAACATTAACCAAGAATAATAAAAACTGTAAAAGTATTGCTCATTGTTAGTTCATGTTAACTAATGTTAACAAATAAAACCTTATTGTAAAGTGTTACCAATTACTCAAACGTGTGTGTGCGTTCCTTTATAGTGAAATCTGGGCATTTCTCAACTTCATGTTGTTTCAAACCCGTATGACTTGAGAGAAAATGCAATACCTCAGTCATCATTCATTTTCACTGTATGAAAAAAATGCAGTGATAGTGAATGGTGACTGAGGTTGTCATTCTGCATAACATCTCCTTTTGTGTTCCACAAAAGAAAGGAAGTCATACGTGTTTGAAACAACATGATGGTGACCATTTTCATTTCTGGGTAAACTATACCTTAAAGCAGAAAGAAGAGCTATTTGAATTTAGGCATTTCCATCCGTTCTGACCTTTATGGTTTGATAGGATCCGCTGTACAGATGATTCTGTGAAGCAACCAGAGCACGAACCCAGTGATTCAAGCCAGTCAGTTCTTTCTTTAGCTTCAGCTCTGTGCCAACAATATCCCACACCTACACAGAGAGAGAGCAATGCTCCATCATTTCAAGAACATCCAAAATTGGTAAACTGGAAAGTCCCGAGGAGATGAGATCATTCTACAGTTAAGCCTCCACCCCCTCCTTCCTCCCACACATCACCATGGTGATACGAGCAGAGCGTGTACCCTTCAGACGAGCTCTAAGAGCAGAGTGAATCTAATTCTGCTCTAATCGTGCCTCAGCAGCTCGAATCTGTGCTCCTCTCTTCTGCTGAAGCACTAATCACACCATCCTCATCACTTTAAAGCCCTGTGATTTAGCTTGACGAGTGCAGTTTTCATTCCTGTGTTGATGCATTTCCTACTGAAACAGGATGTTTAGGCTGGACATATCAATGGGCTTGTCCCCTTTTTTTAATAGCCAAGCTTTCGTTATGTCACATTAGTTTATCGCATGTTTACATAGTATTCTTTTTTTTTTAAAACAGCACACACAGATGCAAAATCATGTTCTGTGTGAACTGCACCTTCACGGCTAACATGCACACAAATCACATTAGTAAATGGAGCAGAATAATGCTCAATATTAGCTGCTTGATTGGGCTGGTCTCTGCAGACATGTACATATTCTCTTCAACAGACGGCCAACTGACCTTAATAGCTTTGAGGGAGCCGCTGAAGAGCATGTTGTGGGAAGACACCAGAGTGCACACGGGGTTATCATGCGCCCGGATTGTGTTTACTTTCTGCAGGGTCTGGATATCCCAAACCTGAGGGAGAGAAAACACACACATGCATTAGTTGCACAAAGACTCCGTCATGTTCGGTTAGATTCCTTTTAAAAATGTAATTGTAAAATGGATAGTTCTGGTTCTAGATGCTGATTGGTCAATACAGCGTTCTAAAACTAAATCTATACCGAACACATTCTGTTACTATTTACATGTCAGAGACAAAATCTTCTAGCGGATGGCATTTAAAGGAATTTGCTTTGTAAAATAATATTTCAGTGAAATTTTGTGTCCATAACAATTTGTAGTAACTATTCTATAAAAGCAATGTGGCACTCCAGGCCATGCTATACGGTGAATATAGTTACACCTAAAAGGATTGCTAATTATGGCCTTTAGCTGTGACTATATTCTAGAGCTGTCAAAGTTAACGCATTAACGCAGCCGATCAATTAAAGTTTAACAGTTAAAATTTCTTAATCACGATTACTGTTAATACAGCAAATAACCAGCATAAACACTGGCTGGAAGGGCGGAACCTTTGTTAGGAGTCCACGCGGAGTCATTACACTGATGCACACACCACAAATACACACACATACAGTAAACACACACTAGCGATTCCATGTCAGTGATAAAGTAATGGAGAAAGGAGCTCTTAATGCAACTTTTGATAGAAATCAAGTATTTTGCAGCCTTGTAATGCAGAATTTTAATTACCACAGAATCACATCAAGTCTTAACTATCACCAAAACATAGTGACATTTTTGTCTTCAAGGGCTTTTTATGTGGAGTTCAAAGCGGCACTTGATGCTGCCGATGACGCCCTGATGCATATCATTAATGTGGCTTTAAGATTGCTGTAGCAAAGTGGATAGCTACTGTATGCCAGCCAATTTAATATTGTGGAGGATGAGAGTTTAAGAGATTTAATGCCCATTGTAATGAACCTATGTTCCTATGTTATTTCAATCAGTCCATCTCCCACTTATACTTTGGGAAAAGTTTAAAGTTACTTGAATTAGTGCTATTTTAGTGCATTTCTATCTTTATACTGTGGAAGGCTTTGTTTTGAAAAAGTTAATAAAGTATTATTGTTACATATCATTTTGTTTTCTTTACTAAGGAAACAAATCCATTTTGACAGGAATAGTATATCTGGTGTTAAATTGTAGCATTTTCAAAATCTGCGATTAATCGTGATTCACTATGAAAAATTATGCGATTAATCATGATTTTAAAAAAAATAACGATTGACAGCACTACTTTATACACAATATAATGGCCTCTCATACCATATTGCTTATTAACACTTACAATAATTGTGCAGTCAGCTGAGCCGCTGTATAGCTTGTTCCTGCAAAAAAAAGAGAAGGAAAGAGCATAAGCTTTAGAAGGTGTTCAAGTAAGACGCTCATGTCCTCTTAAGACTGTCTCCATGCTTACCCCTGAATGCACAATGCCAACACAATGCCATCATGGCCCTCTAGGGTCTTCTGACACTTGTATGTGGTGCATGTGTCCCAAACCTGTAGAGAGCACATATATATACAGTAATTTATCTAGATGTGATCAAGAGGAGGAATACATACGTTTAAACTAAGTGCTGATGACAGGTGGAGTTACCTTAATGGACTTATCTGATGATCCGCTAAAGAGAAGATCACCAGTAGAATACACACACAGACACCACACTGGACCCTGGTGGCCCACAAAGGTACCCTTGCATTTGAAGATCTGCTGAGGGTCGTAGGCTGCAAAATGTATTTTATAAAGTCAGATGATGACCTAATCCATAACTTGCAGAAATAAAAGAGTATAAAACAGCAAGAGATACTCACAGCCCAGTATACCCATATTGAGCCTGGCATTAATGTGGGACAGTTCATCCTGCAAAAGGAGGGATGGGTTAGAAAGATCAGAGAGAAAACCAGAGAGGAAATAGACTAGGGATGGGTAAGAGTACTCGAGTACTCAGAAGTGACAGCAATGACAGATCATGAAAACGATCGATAATGTTCAGTAACAACTATACAGAAACGTGTCAAAGGGGGTTCTTATTTTTTATTTTGAGACTGAGATTTATTATGTCATGACTTTTGGTGGTACTTTGTGATCTGAACCATCACAGTAACACGCTGCAAAACAGCGCACTTTCTGTCTGGGGCAGAGACAATGCTTAACACTCTGGAGAAGCGTGCACACACAACAGGTGAGTTCTTCCTTTTAAACAGCTAGACGGAGTGAGGCTGAATGGAACAGATCACAGGGTCTTCAAAACTATTATTTTTTTCTTCCCCTTTTTCACCCAATTTGGATTCACAATGCGCTTTTAAGTCCTCGTGGTCGCGTGGTGATTTGACTCAATCCGGGTGGTGGAGGATGAATCCTAGCTGCTTCCGTGTCCGAGACCGCCAACCCGTGCATCTTATCACGTAGCTTGTTGAGCGCGTTGCCATGGAGACATAGCGCGTATGGAGGCATCAAGACATCCACCGCGGCATCCATGCTCAACTCACCACGCACCCCACCGAGAACTAACCACATTATAGCGACCACGAGGAGGTTACGTCCTGGGATTCGAACTAGCGAGCTAGCGAACTCCAGGGGTGTTAGCCAGCGTCTTTTACCACTGAGCTATCCAGATCCCTTCAAAACTATTTTTAACTTAACATGGCATACAAAAATGTGATGGTTATGGCATATCCAGTCAAGCTAACCGTTTGCAAATACACAGTTCAGCCAGCCACGATGAAACAGTGGTGCACGCTTAAGATAATTACGGTAACCTTTGAGCAGAGAGGCGCACTTTTTGAGTATTCTTTCATCGAGTTGGCCAGCGAGTCTTCACATAATGACAAAATGATGCATTATATTTTAATTATGCCATTTTTTTTTTTACTTTTTTAACAGACTACATTATAACAGCCTATAAAAATGAATGTGCGAGACATTGGACCAACAAAGATGAAGACATCTGCCTGATATTCAGTATATGTCTGTTGACATTATATGTACACATCTATGTGCCCCCCTCCGAGTACTCAACGAGCACTCAAGTAATCACTTCGAGTACTCGAGTAGACAAAATGACCATCCCTAAAATAGACCAACATTTAGCATGGAAGCATCTCTCCGGAATTCCATCAAATCTTCACTGAGCTTGCTCTGATTCTCATCCAGCACATCTGCATACAAAAAGACAGTGATGATTTTCAACAAAATGCAAGTTTATGCATCTTTTGTCTTTAAAAAATGACTGAAATTGTAAACATTTAATGACCACATTAAATTAAAATTTGAGTTTTGTGGCTTTTTGTCCATGCATACTCCTAAAAGCATGACAAAATTCATTTTCAACAGATAAATTCATTTAAAATTCACTCTTTCTCTTCTGGGAAAACAGATCAAAAATATTTAGGACACATCTTGCACTTAGCAGCGTATCCAACTTTTTGTCCAATCAAATGCTCTCTAAAATAAGAATGAGCCTCCACCTAATAACACCTACTTCTGACTAGCAATAGCAAGCAGGAATTCATGGTTAACAGCTGTGATGTATACTAAAGGCTATTTGGCTATTATGAAACAGGATGAGCCCTTCAATATGCCTTGCGCCGACTTCTTGTTCCCATATGAAATACATCAAAACTAAATTTTCTACACAGGAAAGAAAATGTGTCAAACGATTTCATGAGGTCTTTCAAAGTCAGCTTAGTTTACTCACCAAATTTTAGTTCCAAGTTCTTCTCCAACTGGTCCAGTTTCTCAGAGAGTTTGCCCAGCATGGAGCGCAGGAACGAGATGTCCTGGTCTTTCTGCGCCAGTGTCACCTGCATCTCGTGGAATCGGTCATCTGTCTGCTGCAGAAACTCTTTCAGTCCCTCAAACTTACACACATCCAGATGTGTCTCATATGTGTCCTGATTCCCAATGAAGGTGCAGCTGTGAAAAATTCAGCACAAACTATTTCAAGAGTCTATTGTTTTTATTTACTTTATATTAGAGCTGTCAAAATTAACGCTTTAACGTATGCGATTAATTAAAAATGTTTAACGCATTAATTTCTCTTTAACACGATTAACACATTTTCCAATTTTCACATTAGATAAAATTCAACTCCGTGTAAGTTCTGACCACAGGCTGGAATAGGGTGGAACCTTTGCGATGTGTACCGGACAATTCGGATGAAGTATCATTACATTGTCAAGGCCAGCGCTAAAAGCAGAAGATGATGTTGGACGTGTTTGGAATGGCATACTATATTACTATTCTTACTAATTCTGCCATACATAGATTTGTCTGAAGCGTAAGAGTAGTATGGGTAGTATGCCATTTCCAAATTTGCCCATTTTTTGCAGCGCTTTTCATGTTGAGTTCAATGCGGCGCTTAACGCTGGACATCAAGTAGATATTCACATCCTGCCAGCTGATGAATATTGTGGAAGATAAGGGCTTAAGGGATTTAACAGCCATTACAATGAATACACAACCTATGGGGACTAGTTCTTTAATTTAGTCAACCTCTCACTTAGACTTTGGAAAACATTTAGTTTTACTTGAATTGGTGCCATTTCAGAGCATTTCTGTCTTTATACTGTGGAATTCTTTGTTTGAAAAATGTTAATAAACATTGTTACATTCTGGGTTTTTTTTTCCTTTCCTAAGAAGGAAATAAATACATTTTAACAGGGAAAAAAAGTATATATTGCATACATTTTCAGCACATATCTGCAATTAATCGCAATCAATTATAAAAAAAAACAATCTTGCAATTAATCAAGATTAATTATTTCAAAAATCATGCAATTAGTCTTGATTAATTATAAAAAATCATGTGATTAATTGCGATTATGAAAAAAGAATGCGATTAATCAAGATTATGAAAAATTCTTGCGATTAATCACGATTAAATATTTTAATCAACTGACAGCACTACTTTTTATATATAAAATCTATATAACTAAAGGGAAGGAATGTTGGCTTGGTAAAACTTCCATACCCGTATTTGGAATGAGGGCACTTAATGTGTTCGCACTCTTTCAGATGGGCCTCCAGGTTCATGGTGAGCAATGGAGGGCAGTTGGGGTTGTTTGGGCAGCGAACAGGTCTGTAGTCACAGCTTCCTTCATGATCTCTGCCACAGACAAAATGCACACAATACAGTCATTACTTTCTCTTTGTATTACAACTCATGTGTGCAGTTGAAGTCAGAAGTTTACATACACTTAAGCTGAAGTCATTAAAACTAATTTTTTTACCACTCCACAGATTTCATATTAGCAAACTGTAGTTTTGGCAAGTCGTTTAGGACATCTACATTGTGCGTGACACGAGTAATTTTTCCAACAATTGTTTACAGACAGATTGTTTCACTTTTAATTGACTATATCACAGTTCCAGTGGGTCAAAAATTTACATACACTAAGTTAACTGTGTCTTTAAGCAGCTTGGAAATTTCTAGAAAATGATGTCAAGCCTTTAGGCAATTAGCTTCTGATAGGCTAACTGGCTAATTGGAGTCAACTGGAGGTGTACCTGTGGATGTATTTTAAGGCCTACCTTCAAACTCAGTACCTCTTTGCTTGACACTGGAGTGGAGCACTTTATAAAATAGATGGCATCATGACGAAGGACAATTATGTGGATATATTGAAGCAACATCTCAAGACATCAGCCAGGAAGTTAAAGCTTGGTCACAAATGGGTCTTCCAAATTGACAATGACCCCAAGCATACCTCCAAAGTTGTGGCAAAATGGCTTAAGGACAACAAAGTCAAAATATCAGAGTGGCCATCAAAAAGCCCTGACCTCAATCCGATAAAAACTTTGTAGGCAGAACTGAAAAAGCATGTGCGAGTAAGGAGGCCTACAAACCTGACTCAGTTACACCAGCTCTGTCTGGAGGAATGGGCAAAAATTCCAGCAACTTATTGCGAGAAGCTTGTGGAAGGCTACCCAAAACAGTCTGACCCAAGTTAAACAATTTAAAGGCAATGCTACCAAATACTAACAAAGTATATGTAAACTTCTGACCCACTGGGAATGTGATGAAAGAAATAAAAGCTGAAATAAATCATTCTCTCTACTATTATTCTGACATTTCACATTCTTAAAATAAAAGTAGTGATCCTAACTGACCTAAGATAGGGAATGTTTTCAACCATTAAATGTCAGGAGTTTAAATGTATTTGGCTATGGTGTATGTAAACTTCTGACTTCAGAATCTGTAAACAACAGAACACACAAAATCCCATATTGCAAAAGGCCATGAAACTGTATTCTTACTTCCTGGTGCTGAGCTTGATAGTGAAAGGACAGCCAAGTGGGTCAACCTCAAAGGAACCAGGCTTGCCCGAGGCAGCTGGCCGACAGCCGTACTTGCAGTGGATGAAGAGCTCACCGATCTGCTCAGCAACTGCTATGTTATTCACTACCACTGTGAGCTTGGAGTTATCCACTGGGCACTTCTCTATAGAAATACACAAGATATTATTGACAAAACAAACAAACTATAATGCCGAAAGTAGTGTCAAAATGAAACTAACAGTGTGAAATTAAAGCATTAGTCATTTCTGCAGTACTAGGTTTTCCCCAAAACACCCCCCTAGCTGCAATAGGCTAAATATGGGCTGGTCAGGATGCTCAAACAGAGCAATGATCTGAAAGCACAACAGAGCCACAATGTTTGCACTTTTTGGGTTAATCAACCTACGAGTGGTGTACTCTGCATATTAAACTGGGATAGGAGAAAATATTTTAACATTAAATAAATTACACGCATCAGCTTTAAAGATTCAGCATGAAGAGGAACTGAAAGAGAAACCCGTACTTCCTTGCTATTGGTACAAATACGCATGGGGAAGGTGAAAGTAAGACATATGTTTAGATTAAAAACTTTTTTCCTTACCTGAGGTCAAGGCACATCGCCTGCAGAATGTGTGCTGAGGTGACAGAGAAAGAGAAATACAGCAGAGAGAGAGAGAGAGAGAGAGAGAGAGAGAGAGAGAGAAAGAATAAACACTGACTTTTACATTTTAACCCATTCAGCTATTTTATTTGTAATTCATTTCTGAACAGACACTTGTACTTTTGTATTTAACATCCTGACAATGCCCTAGGAAATGGGTCAATGAGTCAATAGGCAAATATTGGCCCATGCTGATGGGAAATCAATGCATGGCCAGCAACCAGATCATGACAGACAGCCCTATCTTGAGGGAAAGGTGAGGGGGCGTCTGGCTGACTCACTCCGCAGGTGGTGATCACAGGGTCCTTGAACACACTACAGCACAGCTGGCAACAAAGCTTAACGGAGGGCTGTTCCGCAAACACCTGTGGCTCCTGGACAGGAAGAGAGAGGGAGAGACAGAAAGAGGGAGAGAAAATAATGCCAATCTCCTGCTGGGTACAGATGGTGAATCTATCACTCCTTTGCTTCACTATATTTGATAAGCATAGGAATAGGAAACATATGACTGCTGACACTCACTGTGTCTTCCTCTTCCTCGTGCAGGGAAAAGGTGGAGCGCAGTGACATGTTGGACTCAGAGAGCAGGGAACGAACCGAAATGGTAGAGTCTGAGCGACGAGGAGTACTGATGGGTGGCTGTAGGGGAAGAGTCAGTTTATATGCATCTGAAACTCTTTTAAAGGAGTAGTTCACATCTGAACAACAATCATGAATCAAAGCATGGACCATGGCCTGAAAAAACTAAATATTTTTGGTGAAAAATATTGCCTTAATCACAAAAAATTTTGCCAATATTCATAATGTGGCTGTCTGAAAAATAAAGTTTACTTCTCTGATTTGCAGTCAAATGCGTAAACGAATCAGAAAGACTTTCAAAGAAGAATTTCCAAGTTGCATTTATCAAACACTAAGAACAGCCCAAACAATGAATCAGCTAATGCAAATGCCTGCTGTGATGCAAGACAATGGCAACACTGTAAGATGTAAACCTTTGCTTTTCAAATCTCTCGATGTGTAAATGTGATTGGTTGTTTTTATAAGGGATGGCGCTGTGATTACCATGCCATCATCGTCATCACGAGGGGAGTAGGTCAGGGTGCTAGACGATGAAGGGGTCCTGCGGTGCTGTTTGTAATTAGTTTCCACTATAATGAAAGAGCACAGTTACAAGCAACTGACTGAATCTTGTTGCTAAGCAGACAGTCTCATGTATGTCTGTCTACCTAAAATTTCATTTTTAGGTAAACTATCCATTCAGTGCTGATTTAGCAGTAAATACTTTCATACTGAGTTACAAAATGTAAAGTTAAAGGTCACTCAGTCCATTTGATGATCCTTATTTTTATGACTTTTTATCACAAGATATACAAGTAGTCCAACTGATGGTACTTACCTTTAGCTACTTGGGGAACTGCTGGAAATGTAGATCCAAAAGTAGTCTCCATTCTTGTCTAAACATAGAAGAATACGACACAAGAAAAAAATGAGAATGTTTACCACTGAAGAAGCTGTATAACTCCAAAAATATATGTACTACATTCTCACACGGTTGCTGATGTCAGGTGATGGTACAGTGCTGGTTACACCTGCCACAGGTCCTCCTGAGAATCGATCAAAGAGTGTTGGTTTACTACAGATCATAATACAGCAAAGCCCGGGAGAAAAGATCTGCTGCAGCCTATAGACAAAATATATTTTAAATCTGTCAAATTTCAAAGATAGATGAAAATCACATAAATAAGTAGACAGGGATGCAATGTTAACTGACAACAATGAAGTAAACATACACAAGGAAACAATTCCAGACCAATAGAAAAAATGCTCATGTAAAACTGGGAGTGAATAGCTATAACATGTATCACAACACAGACTGGGGAACCCTGCACAACCTGCAAAACTAAACAAATCACGGTCACTGATTTAATAATATACAATAATCATTTTGTGGAGTGAGACATTTAATGTTCATCTTTAAACTACAAACTTATGAATACAAATTAAAAATGAACTCAATTCATCAACACTGCTATAGGTATTGTGGTTGATGCTGCTGCTGATGAAACCTTTATGATCATCATCAAACTCTTTATTTTAGGAGTCTTAAAGGGATACTTCACCCAAAAATTTAAAATTCTCTCATCATTTACTCACTCTCGTGCCATCCCAGAGGTGTATGACTTTCTTTATTCTTCTGGACACAAGCAAAGATTTTTAGAAGAATAACTCCATACAATGCAAGTGAATGGTGACCAAAATTTTAAAGCTAAAAAATGCACATAAAGGCTGCATAAAGTTACTCCATAAGACTCGTGTGGTTTAATTAATGTCTTCTGAAGTGATCCAATTGGATTTGGGTGAGAACAGACCATAATCTAACTCAATTTTCACTAAAGATCTTGACAACAGCAGTCTCATTGGCGATCATGATTTCAAGCTTGATTATAATTCCTAGTGCCATCAAACGCTGGGTGCATGTGTCAAGCAAGAGGAAGTGTAATCAAGCTTGATATCATGAGCCTAGACACTGCAATAGACCTTATTAACGCTAGCGCCATCGTTGGACAACAAGGCTGTGAGGGATGTCGTTCATGTCATCTCTTCAATGGCATGAACGACAAAGTTGTATAAAGCTCCTAGATCGCATCTGATTTTCCACAACTCATGTTGTCTGGAGTTCTTTGTATACTGAATGTTCTTGGACAGATATTTAATCAATGTTTTGTCCACGGAATGATCCAAAAACACTTTAAACTGCAGTACAGCCCTTTGAAGAGATGGTATGTCTATCCCTCACAGCCTTGTTGTCATTCCCATTAAAAATCAAAGATGGCGCTAGCGTGAATAAGGTCTATGGCTATATGTACAGTTAATAAAGAGTTACAATTTGGTCTGTTCTCACCCAAAACTGAATGGATTGCTTAAGAAGACATGAATTAAACCTGCATTTATGTGCTTTTTGTAGCTTCAAAATTTTGTTCACCATTAACTTGAATTGAAAGGACCTACACAGTTGAGATATTCTTCTTAAAATCTGTATTTGTGTTCAGCAGATTAAAGAATGTCATACACATCTGGGATGGCATGAGGGTGAGTAAATAATGAGAGAATTTTCATTTTTGGGTGAACAATCCATTTAAAATAAACGAAAGATTTATATAAGATTTAAGGAAACAACCTCTTGTTTTCAAATCTGTGCTAATCTAAAATGTGATCATTTTCAAAAGCGCTGTCGATTATATTGCCAAAAAGTGGTGGATATATATTCAAACAACACCAGCTGTGAAGAAAAACAGACACATTTCCCGACACAACGTCAAAACAATTCAGACCGTGTCGTGTGACAGAATAAACAACATTGAGAGAAGCTGTAATATTCAGCGCGGAGCTATCAAGATATCACAAACTACACATTAATGCGTTAGGCTAGTTTTGATAAGCTCTCCAAACCCAGTCAACTGTCAACATAGGCAGCCTTTATACAGTGCCAACTATGCCCGCAAATGGTGTCTAAATAGGCAGCGGTGGTTGCGGAAAATGTGGGTATGACCCAATCTGCATCCGATTAACCAGAAATCAAACAGTATTTGTAATGTTTACTTTTCTAAATATAAACCACGTCAAACTAGAGGGGTTATTTGATTGTGTAGCTGTAAATCGCATGCCTAAAGTCAGCTGGTTAGCTCTGTTGGCTAGCTGACGAAGTTGGTTCTTTAAACAGCTTCAAGAAAACATCAGATTTCGCTTTAAGAAATATATCAAATAAAATAGCCCTCTGGCTTAACAACAAAGACATCATGACATAAGATATTTATCGCATGTCTATTTAGTCAAATAAAGTAGGTTCTCACCATTGATGCTATATCAAAGTCTGCATGTGATCCAGTTTTCATCTTTCTCTCACACGCCCGACAGACGACACGCAGTGGACTTCTGGGAAATGTAGTGCGGAACAACAATCCCGTTCATTGTCGAGAAACGACAGAAGTTACATCACCGGAGGTTTGACTGGTTATTCTGTTCCCTTTGATGATGATTTTTAATTTAGCATCCGTCAAATATATTTCAAGTTATTCAAGTCTGTTTAAAGATTTTTTATTCAAACAAGCCCGGCTTTTGAATCCATAGCACTGATATACTGCATATACGTACATTAGGGGCCGTTCACACCGAACATATTTTGGCGTCCGTCCTCACTGTTCTTCGATTGTGTTCTATGTAAAAACACGTTAGGCCTTCATCTTTGACAGCTGATTTTTTTTTGTTTTTTTTTTTTTTTTTTTTTTTTTTTTTTGTTTTTTTTTTTTTTGTCTCGGTGTGAACTGCCCCTCAGGCATCTCACGTACGCACTGTTAGTTATAACTACTTAGTTAAAATTATGTATACCTATCCCTATAACTGAACATTTTCAGACACCAGCTTTTATTTAACTGTAAGCAACGTACATATCACGCATTTAATTCCAGAAGTCTAGTGCATATTTTGTTTTCATTATTTTCTAGCCCACAGCATATAGTCACTTAGTTTAACGGTAGGGGGTGCTGTTTACTCAGACCCTGAGTCTGGACAGGAACTCTTCTGTAATGCATTTGACTCACTCAATAGCAGATCAATAGAATCTGGCTGCAAACAGGAGCCAATCTCTCTAATAATACTCGTGTTTGCCACTGTTAATGTATACGGTGTTGTCTACAGATGACCCTTCAGTTCCCTCATGCAGCTTTTGTGCATTGCAAATATTTTGGTGAAATATTGTAGAAAATGTCTTCATCTGAAATCTGTAAAAGTTAAGTCACATGTTTATACTTATGCTCACTTGTTTGACTTATAACTGCTGTTTAAGCACACTATTTATTGAATATATAATACTACATGTTGTAATAACTGTAATTATAGCGTAACAGCTTATTTTTTCAAAACTTGAGTCTTTTTTAAATACAAAAAATTATAATAACATTTTGGTATTTGTGCACTGTCGTGCACTTTGCTTTGCGCAGAGAGAGTGAACGATTCGACCTGCATTCACCTGCTTGCTCTGCTCCATTACGCTGCTCTCAAAGCCACAGGCAAAACCACTTAAGGCCAATACGAATGCTAAAAATTGTATGTCTTAGGCTGCTATGGTCTTGATTCCTTTCAGCTGCAGCCTCCATTAGAGTAGGTTAGGGCCCCCTGCATTTGCTCTTTGTGTTAAAGCACTAATGGCAGTTTCTCATGGACACCCATCAATTTAGGACACATGGGATGTGTCTTTATCTTCAGAGTGTGGCCCCAGGCTATTAAATTAAATTATTAAATTATCTGTGCAAATTTTCTGTGATGAAGCATCATTGGCTCTATGAACGGTTGTCCTTCTTGCCACTTAATACACTCTTTGCACTGTTAAGCCCAAGAATTGCCAGTGGACCCATCAAAAGCTTGACCCCATCAGCAAGCCATCCCAGGACATACTTTCTTCAGGATCCATTAACCATATTCAGAACAAAGGTGCATTCTTCCCATTTGTCTGTGCAATAAATGTTGGGTGTAATAAAAATAGAATGTGCTAAAGTAAGAAAGTATGGCTGAAGGAAGAACCGATCAATGGCTGTATAACTCATTTTCTGATTGTGAAACACATATCTGCAAACAATGCCCTGGATAGGCCATGTAATAATGAATGTTTACTATTCAGTTGTTAGAATTTAAATGGCTGCTTCTCTCACCTGAAGGATTCTGTGGTGATGTGTGTCCCACACAAATGTCAATTGTAAAGGGAAAGATTTATAAGTATTTAAAAAATATACAGAAAAGATAGAAAACTAGACATAGTTTGGCCATTACATAAATAATAATGAGTTTCTGTTTTCCACTACTGTGATCTGACAAAGACCTGATAATGGAGGTTTGTAATCAGCTTTCAGAATATATCTAATCCACACAGAATCATGGGCATCTAGAATCTGGTGCACCATAAATCTTATCAAGCCTATATTTAGCAAATACTATATACCCTTTTAAATTCTGTTTATATTCGGCTATGTGAATTTGTCTACAGTTTTTAGCTGTGGTCCACTTTAGTTTGTTAGGCCACTTCCGGGCCACATCTTTGAGTTATCTGGCCATTAGTTTAGTTAATGAGACAAGTAGTTCTGATACTAAATGGGTTCTGTGGTTAAAGAAATGTACATCTTTTCTTGCCACACGGTGCCATGCAGTTAATATTTTTGTCTGTTCTTCAACAAGACATTTTTTTTTTTTTTTTGTGATTTGTTTTATTTAGCATTATAGCCAAAAAAAAAAGGGGGCTCATCTGATCTGCTGCTCCTGGTGTCCCACAGGCCCTATCCTCATCTTATACCTCCTTATGTTACTCTTCAAGGTGTGATATCAGAGGAGACTGACACGAGTGCAGCTCTGCTCTGCACTGAAATGGACAGATGACAAATGCCCTCGGATCAGCCAGTGAGCAAACTTTTATAGTTCACCCAATAATAAAAATTCTCTCATCATTTCCTCACCCTCACGCCATCCCAGATGGGTATGACTTTTTTTCTTCTGCTGAACACAAATGAAGATTTTTAGAAGAATATTTCAGCTCTGAAGGTCCGTACAGTGCAAGTGGTGACCAAAATTTTGAAGCTCCAAAAAGCACATAAAGGCAACATAAAAGTAACCCATAATACTCCACTGGTTTAATCCATGTTTTCTGAAGCAATCCAATCGGTTTTGGGTGAGAACGGACCAAAATGTATCTCCTTTTTCTTTATAAATCTTGACATCAGCAGTGTCCTTGCGGCGATCATGATTTCTAGCTCGATTATACTTCCTATTGCGCCATCTGGCACTCTACCCATGTGTCGAGCACTAAGAAGTGTAATCGAGCTTGAAATCATGATTGTGCCTATAGAGGCTACAATGGCAGTATGTACAGTGAAAAATGAGTTACATCTTGGTCTGTTCTCATCCAAAACTGATTAGATCGCTTCAGAAGACAAGGATTAAACCACTGGAGCCTGATGGATGACTTTTATGCTGCCTTTATGTGATTTTTGGAACTTCAAAATTTTAGTCTCCATTCACTTGCATTGAGAGGACCTTCAGAGCTGAAATATTCTTCTTTTGAAGAAATATTAAATAAAGTCATACACATCTGGGATGTCATGAGGGTGAGGAAATGATGAGAGAATTTTAATTTTTGGGTGAACTATTCCTTTAACTCTCCCTATGAGCGTGGTTACAGTCGTAGTATTCTCACTGTAAAATATGAAAACATTTTTGAGCAACATTTGGGGTTCCTCAGAAGCCAAACTGACAGAACCCTCTGGAGAACATTTTTAAGAACCCTTTAAATTCTCTGAACTTACTCCTGCAAGAACTCTAAAGACTGTCAACGGTTCTTCCAAAACTCCATCAAGGGAAAGGTTTCGAGGCACTTTAAATATATATTGAAGTTCATTGAGTACATACATGGGATATTTGAGACTTCTCGACATGGTAACTAGAGGTTCTCCACAGAATTCCACAAATATGGCATCCGAAATCCCACATGGTGCCTTGAGATTCCTTTCATTTTTACAGGTGTACTTTTGACAGAATATTATCTATGCTTATTGTAGTCAAAGAATTTTATATGACCGCAATAAACAACTTCAATTTGTTTCAAATTGTGGGTAGAAGCACCTGCTGTTCTTATTTTTCTGTTCTGCATGAATTTATTATAGCATCAAGATATAAAGTCATTTCATAGCTAAATACCATAAATTTGATGTCTTATTTGGCAGAAAGTTTCCATAGCTCAATGTGTAACATTTTGAAGCTCAATTTGGCCATATTAGGGCATGAATACCGGTCGAAACGTATAAGAAGACTTGGACCGTAAGCGTATGGAAAATCTAAACACCGACACTGTCATTTCGGGAAACAAGTCGTGGCTGAAGCAACGGGACATTCATTGGCTGTCCTTTTGTTTCGAATATTAAAAAGGCATTTTGACCCCCGATTCTACCCCTCCCAGACAGATTTGCCCCCACCGCCTTTTCTCATTCGCTTCTACATTGGCCCAGCAGCGACTGAACAGCGTCCTAGCACTTTACTAGGCTGCAACCACTGCCATCAGCTCAACTTCTTCAGCACCATTTACGCTTTCTCTGCTGCTGCTGCTGCCGGAGCGTACCGGCGTTACTGTCCGGTCCTTTTGCTATCTATTTACAGCGTCGAGGATTGGATATAGGCGTATCTCCGTCTTTTGATTAATCTAACGGACAATTTCCAAAAAAGAACAGCCTGCGCCAAAGACGAGCTTCGGCTATACTACCTAAAGATACATCACTGAGGTAAGCGACTAAAATGTGAATTAATATCCATCTAATTTTTTCCGCATTAACTGATAACAGCTGACATACCTTATAATTTTGCCGCGAAATTTCGGTGATGGATATTTGGCTTGTGTAATTTTTTATTGTATATTTTTTTTCTTTTTTTTTTGACATTTTTCATATTTTTACCACTCCCACCATCAGCACTGTGGCTAGCAATGATTTCGCCGGTGTTACATAAAACTTCGATTTTATGCGTCCTCCTCTGGTTTACCTCATCCCACCCTTTCCTGATGACTTAAATCACTGAATTCTCTAAATTTAGCCGAGTTAGCAGCCGATCACACAGAACGCGTTTTTTGCGTCTGTGTGCGTTGTTTTTCCAATTGTTTTTCTAGGCTGTGTAAACGCGCGCTGGGCGGACGCGTTTGACCTTTGCGCCCCGTCTCGATGTTTTTTCTGCGGCCAGTTAAAAAGAACCTCAACTGCTAAAAACGCGTCTTGAGACACCTGGCGTTCCGTTTTATGTGTTGCGTTGCGCCTAGCTTTTTACGCGTTCGGCCTTACAGTTTGACAATAAAGAAAGACAACATAAGTTGGCAATTCAGCCTCATGCCTGCAATGTCTCCTGTTGTAAATTGTTGTATCTGTTACATGCGTTCTATGAAGCCTAAATAGGCATATAAGCAGTCATGTTAAACACCCATTGAAGGTAATTGAAATACAGCAAGTCTATATAGCTGATGGACGACTTGTTTCATTATCATTGTTGGAATCCATTTAATCATATATTACTGACATACTGACTCTGTTTATTCCTTTCCACACCAGTGTGGCACCAGTTGATGATGGGATTCATATAAAAGTATCATAATAAATATAAGCTACTTCAGTTTTGTAATTGTTACATTTTTAATACATTTGTTTACATTTCTGAGTTCTGAGTTGAAACACAATAGTTTAGACCAGGGACTAAAAACAAAATGTATTTCATTTCGGTTCGTTCTGAGCAGAAACTGTATTTTTTTGTTCCGGTTCAGGCGTTCCACAGCCTCCTTTTCAATTGGTATCCTGTAAATAACCAATTAATAATGTTATTTTTAAAATAACAGTACTTTGTGCTAAGGGTGTGTGATATACTGTACCAGTTGCTGTGTTGCCAGATCTCACAATAGAAACAATCGACCTGGTCTGGAAAAGCAAGCTTAAAATAAGGGAACTTGCCTTACCCAAAAGAAGTGAAAATATAAGCATTATTTTTTCCCCCCATGAGGAGGAATTATCAGCATAGAAATCATAGCAAGCATAGTATACAGAAGCCTATATAAAATAAAATAACATCATTTCAATAAATGTATTCTTATATATATATATATATATATATATATATATATATATATATATATATATATATATATATATATACCCCAACATATTGAAAATACTGTATACATCTGGCCAACTAAAATCAAATAATAGCCTAAATCGCTCTCTCCTGCATACATGCACACACACTGCGTGGGCACGTTTGGACTGAACCTCATCTTATACAAATTATTTTAATTATTTAATAATTGTTTAATTATTTTATTTTAATTATTTGTTATCATAATTCATCAATCCTTGCATCTGGATTAATAATGCATGTATACTGTATGAAGTAAGTATGCAGTATATAGTTGCCAAAAAGGTCTTCAGCATGTTACAGAAGGCTACATCCACAACATGCAATTAGGCAAAGAAACGTGTGATGCAGCAGTTTCCTTCAGAATCAAAGCACATGCTTATCATGTTCAACTAAAAAGAGTAAAGCCCCATTTTTTGGGAATCAGGAAGTGGTGTAATTCCAGAAATTTACAGGGATTAACCCTTTGGTCTTTGGTTTCATGAAAAAAAAAAAAATTATTATTATTGTTATAATTATAAAATTACCAGCATTTAAAAATAACGTTTTCACACGGAAACAATTGCAAGGTACTTTGTTCCATTTTTTGGTTCCGTTCTGCAAAAAATATCGTTTCCGGTTTTCGTTCCTTGAACCGTTTTTAGTTTCTGGTTTGGACGGCACTTTCAAGAGTGTAAACTAAAATGTAATCCTCCTATTTGGATGCTATGTAGTAATGACCTACATCTTTGAACGACCTACATGAAGAACTTGGCTTGGGAAATTACTCCTGGTGCTCCTTTAAAAATGATACACTGTCATACTACGGTACACACTATGTTATAAACAAACAAACCAAAAACATAAACCTTAATGGTATAATTCACCCACTTAATCACAAATATTTCATATATGAATAATATTTGGTTCATGAATAATTGGGGGGGGGGGGGGTACGCCTTAGGGCAAACTCCAATATATTTTAGGACACTATTGATTCAAAGAACCATATATGTTTAGGGCCTCAGTAAAGCACTGCAGAAATCCATGAATAAACCCTTTGGCAACAACCGATTTATGCTTCAACTGTATTAGGATGAATGTCACAGTTGCACATTAAATAAATTTGGTTTGATTTGAAAGAAGTGGCAAGTTTTGGAGCAGTACAATTGTTAAGTGCATTCATTTGAAAATATTTGAAATAATATCTAAAACAGTGTCCACGTCCATTTTGTAAGCATCACTTTTATTGGAAAAACAGCACAGTTTCCAAGCTGCACAGAGTGTGTTTAGTAACAGATAGTGAAATCAGAGCTTTTAAAGTAAGAGGCTCCAGCGTCTGGCTGGTGTTGCTGGGAAGCGCTTAAAAGCCATTATGGGATGGATGTAGTCAGGCATTAGAACACCTGCATGCAGAACTGTATCTGCTCTCAACACTAAAGCTCTCAAGACACAAACTCTGATCTCCGCCCCCCCCCCCCCAACCCCAGCACAGAGTGGAGGAAGCATCGGCCAAGCATCTAATTGCTGAATTCTTTATTTATTTATTAGAAAGCAATATGCATGCAGTACATCCCAGGACAGAACAGAAACACAATATGCAGTACATATATTAATACATTTTTAAGACTCTGTACAAAATACATTCAAAAATATGTGTATTAAAATACATATATGGATGTATTCATGTACATTACATATAAATAAAAATCTTAAGCATGCTTGATTATTTATCAAGATTCCCATTAAATATATCTAAAAAGCTTTGAAGTTTTAAATGAACTTGGGGACAATTCCACAAAACTAACCTCACAAAAGTGTTAATTTCATGATTCTAAATTTGAATCACTGAGTCATATAAAAGGTCCACTAGAGTAACAAGAATCATCTCAGTATCCATTCAGAAGAATTAATATAATCCATTCACAATCAGAGGATCTGTTTTGAGACAGAATATATAAACGCAAACTTCTTTCTTGTTTCAGTCTTGTTGTTTAGGTTTACTTTAATTGCTTCCACATCAAACTGCAGTCATGGATGAGATGGACTTACCCCAGATGAAGAAGGAGGTAGAAAGCCTCAAGTACCAGTTGGCCTTCAAAAGGGAGAGATCCTCAAAGACAGTGACAGAGTGAGTGTGCTCTCTGCTGCTCTTCACACCATGATAGTGTCTGTTCCAACCCGAATGTTTTACGTTGTTGTCCCACAGGCTTCACAAAAGACTTAAAGGAATAGTTCACCCAAAAATTATAATTCTCTCATCATTTACTCACCATTATGCAGTCTCAAACTCGTATGACTTTCTTTTTTCTGTGGAACACAAGCAAAATATTTTGATGGAGATTTAATGTGAATATATTTATACAATGGGGTCAATGGGGTCCAACACTACCAAGCTCCAAAAAGGAAATAAAGGCAGCATAAAGGTAATCCATACGACTCGAGTGGTTTAATCCATGTCTTCTGAAGTGATATGGCTGGTTTTGGGCAAGAACAGACCAAAATGTAATATATTCATATATAAACTATAAACTATATTAATTTGCAGTCTCCGCAATCATGATTTGAAGTTACTGTACATTGTATGGTAAAGAAAGTCATATGAGTTTGTAAAGTAAATGATGAGAGAATGATCATTTTTGGGTGAACTATTCCTTTAAGATTAATTTTCTATCTTCCTTCTATTCTTGTTGCTGTACATCTCATAAACAACCTCAGAGAACCCAAAGGCATCTCAGAACAGAGGATCACCCATGTATTCTGTCCTGTTTTTACACAGTTCTCTGGAATACTTAGATTCTAATTGGTCAGTCGCATCACTGAGTGATCAAATCTTCTTGTATAATGGCTGCTAAACTGTGTGTTTGACCATTGTCCATTGCAACATACACTACTTGGCTAACATACATGGCTACTTTCATTTCTCTTGTATCTTTCTGCAGTCTCTTTCTCTTCAACGCAAGTTAGAACTGCTAATTGGTGCCATCTTCACTCCGTGGAACGGTTTAAGAAGACCCCTCCCTGTTAGGCTTTATATTGTGAAAATGGCTGGTTGACTGTACCTGTGCATTATCCCCTACTTATTCACTCTCTATAACTCTCTAACTCTCTTTTCAGTAGGGAGTGACAAAAAACAATCAGTTTTGCCAGTAGTTTTCCTTAAACTTTCACCTGATTAGATAACCCGACATTATCACTCACTGCAGTTATTTCTGAATTTGCAAGGTTCACCTCATGTCACAAATTAGGCTGCCCACAAGCCAGGTCCTCTTGGTGATTGTTCAGGACAAAGATAATGCTCTCAGATCTCTGGTGCTTTCCTCTCCAATTTGAGAGCAAGTGTGGCCTCTTAGTCACACCCGCCACTGTCACATTAGTGACATCTCATTTCCCTGAGTCCCAAGGGTCTCTTCCTGAAATATTCACTATGGTAATTTCTCTCATATAAATTAAATTTGACCAAGCTGTAGTGAATAGCCCAGTTTATGCCAATGTAGTGGCTCTTCCCACATTATTGTGGAGTTTAGCTGAATAAGCAGTGGTGTCAGTTAAATCATGATGAGATTGCATTTGGTGTTATGATGGGTTTGATTGAAGGCTGGTTTAGCTTTTCTCACATAAATCTATTTACACTTGGTCACTTCATTTGCTTTTAATGATAGAATAGGATATCTGATCATAAAAAGACCAAGTGTAAATGGCATCCAAGATGCATTTGAGACAGATAGCAGTCCGATCACTCAGGAGATGGTTTAAGATGCATATAAGATGTGACTCATCCAAGTGTAATTGCATCTGGTTGTTCAGGCCACATATGAAAACTTTACTACTCCCAAACAGATTACGTCAGCATTCAAAGGTATAGGAGCCCAAAAACGACAATGTAGCACAGTACAGCTGTTCCTTTTTGTACTGCAACCATCAAAGCAATTTTAGTTGCCACCTGTTTCTTGTTTTTATGAGGCACATTAAGTGCAGCAAAAGTGAAACTCTGTTATATTTGCAAATCACTGTAAAAAGTGGTAACCTGCAATTGTTACCTTTAGGAGCTCGTTTTACTTGATCTAACCCTTTAGATTCATTTTGTGTATTCAGGTTGATAAAGTGATGTTAAATACAATTTTTGACTAGAATAAATCCAATGAATTTAGGCCACGTCCACACTAATAAGTTTTTGTTTTAGAAATGCATCTTTTTCCTCTACATTTTGGCCTTCTGTCCATACTGAGACAGCGTATTTAATAGCGAAAATGCTTTCCCAAGTGAATAAATTTGAAAACATCATCTTCGCATTGTAGTGTGGACAAGGAAAATGGACAATGACGTATTTGTTTTCATGTGATGCAGTCATGTGATCCATTCAACACAAAACAATCAAGACGGCAGCCCATGTTGTAGCAGCGTTGTTGTGCCTGATATTCACTTTGATAGCGTTGTTAAAGATAAATTTTACTTTGTACAACCTTCACATTGCATTCCTTCAAAGGTGATGGGAAGTTTACTAGGAATTGCTGTCCGTCGACAGAACACGAGGACAATTGCGTTTCAGACCGTAAATGGAATGGTCATTTTTTGCATGCGCAGTAAGGGTATTTGAGCATTTCAGTGTGGATGAGAAACTTCTGCAAAGTGCTTGAAAACGGCAGTGTGGGCGGAAAGTGCTTTGAAAACGAAAATGGCGTTTTATTCTTTTGGTGGGGGGGGGGGGATTTTATCCCCTTTTCTCCCCAATTTGGAGAAAATATCGCCTCAATATGAGTGGCGGAGGACGAATCTCAGTTGCCTCCGCATCTGAGACCGTCAATCCATTCATCTTATCACATGGCTTGTTGAGCACGTTACCGCGGAGACCTAGCACGTGTGGAGGCTTCACGCTATTCTCCGCAGCATCCACGCACAACTCACCACGTGCCCCACCGAGAGCCGAGAACCACATTATGGTGACCATGAGGAGGTTAACCCAACGAAACTCTACCCACCATAGCAACCGGGCCAATTGGTTGCTTAGGAAGCCTGACTGGATTCACTCAGCACGCCCTGGATTCAAAATTACGACTCCAGCTGTGGTAGTCAGCGTCTTGAAAATGCAATTTTCAAATGGATCCAGATTAATGTGGATGTAGCCTCAGATCTGTTTTTCAGTGTTGCATTTGAATTGTAGATTGGATTTATATCCGTTTTGCAGAGACATATTTATGTGCCAAGTGTACATGGAATGTGCATGCAGCATACCCAAATGGGCAGAAATCCAATCGATCAAGATGCATGAAGTGACTAAGTGTAAATATCACTCTTATCTTGGGCACAGCATTTCTATTAATCGGCTCTGATAGATGAGATGGATGGTTCTTCGGCGAAGACTGATGTGATTATCCCCCTCATTTATCATCTGTTCAACATGGGTGTCACGGCGTGATCTTGCATGGACTGTCTATTTCCACATCCAGGTCCCCATCCAGTGTAATGTCATATTAACACCTTCCATATACACACCCAGAACAAATTTCTGCTCTATTTACGGCTAAATGGAAGCCATTTAGTCCCTAAGCGCATCAAAATTCATGCTCTAAGTAGATTTGTAACTTTAAAGGAATAGTTCACCCAAAATCATGTTGTTCCAAACCTGTATGACTTTTTTTCTTCCATGGAACACAAAAGGAGATGTTAGACAGAATGACAGCTTAAGTCACCATTCACTTTCATTGCATCTTTTTTCCTTACAATTAAAGTGAATGGTGATTAAATAATGTCAGTCCTTAACATTCTGCCTGACAGTTCCTTTTGTGTTCCATGAAAGAAAGTCATACAGGTTTGGAACAACATGAGGGTGAGTAAATGACGACAGAAGTTTCATTTCTGGTTGAACTATCCCTTAGTTGCGTGGTAGAGTTTGCATTGTGTCTCAAAATAATAAAGACATTTTCCATTCTTTCCTCAGCCTGGTGAAGTGGATCGAGGAATGTGTGCCTGAGGACCCCTTCCTGAATCCTGAGCTGATGAAGAACAACCCATGGGTGGAGAAGGGCAAGTGTGTGCTTCTATAAAAGAGTAGTAGCAGCAGCAGCAGCAGCAGCAGTTGCCCAAGCCCTCCGCCAAGCCTCCACCAGCCTGACAGGATCACATGGCGCTTGCTCTCTCTGTTTCATGGCCTCACCATGAATGTACATCAGCTTAGCACATACACACACATGCACACATCATTAGCCCCATATAGTCACTTGCAAGATTTGACACTTAGCCATGCATTACTATTCTAATTATAGCAATCAATATATCTTTATAGTGGAATTTATCTTGCCTACTCTGTTGTCACTGCTGCTTGCAAGCTTGATCTTGAGTTCAAGCATATAGTGTCGACTTCTAAATGCCAGAAAGAGCCTGTCAGACGACAGACTGCATGACAGAGGAGCAAAGAACACAGCATGCCCAAAAAAAGCCTCTACAGCTAATGTTTTGAGAAACCAGAAAAGGCAGCATATTTGTGAGCTTTCACTCTATTTTACAGCCTGTTAATTTCTCCTGCAGATCTATGCACTATTTACACCACACTCAGCACTCTCACCCAAGGAGCATTTTTAAACATGTACAGATCTTTTTTATTTATTAACTTATTTATGATCATTTATTTATCTATTTATTTATGGTCTGATGCACTACCGAAGCTGTCGGCGCTACTGCTTTTTAGAAGCTACAATGGACCTGCTGTTGTTCAACTGCACCTTCCTTCCTTGAACGCGAAAGGAGAAAAAAAAATTGCATCTTGCCAGTTCACCATCGAATACTGCCTTGTACACAATTTCCTTAAAAAGAATGTATGTGTCGTGAGGGATCAGTAAACCATCAGCACCCTTAAGCATTGAATGAGTATGCAAACGGATGAGGTTGTGCACTGGCCAAGGCTTCTTTTTTTTTCTTAGATTAATAGCTCTATCTGCACTGACTGTATGAGGTAAGGCAAAGATGTGGGGTTAATTTATGACTTTTGATTTTTGTTCATGTTTTTATATTTTCAAACAGTAGGAACCTGTCTAATTATCTTGAGGTGTGTTACATATGAGGATGCTTAGAGAAAAAATGCATACGATCAAGTACTAGTTTATTAACAAGCAATAAGTGATTACATTTTTTATTGAATGTTTTACAAAAAAAAAAAAAAAAAAGAAACATCTTACTGAATAAAGTAGAAGATTTTTAATGTCATTTGTGTGTTTCAATTGGGTGTGTGCTCCATGAGTGGGGAAGTTTCTTATGTATCTCTGTTTACACAGAGAAAGAATGTACAGAGAAATTACATCACAATTATAGTAACAACCATTAAGAGACTGACATGTAGTAATAATAATATTTATCTGAGAAACAACCTGTATTGTCCTTTAAAGGAATACCTCGGGTTAATCTCAATCGACAGCATTTGTGGCATAATGTTGATTCCCACAAAAAATTATTTTGACTTGTCCCTCATTTAAAATAAAGCAAAAACATTTGGTTACAGTGAGGAACTTACAATGGAAGTGAATTGGGCCAGTCCAAAAACATTGAAAAAGTTTCAAAAGTATAGCCACAAGACATAAAAATGGCATGTCAACATGATTTTAGTGTGATAAGTAGGCTATTTTTTCACACTAAAATCATGTTAACATGTAGATGCTTTACATCTTGTGACTGTAGTTTTGAACTGGTGTGTATTTGAGCGTTTATGGACTGGTACCATTCACTTTGTTAGTGCCTTACTGTAACAACAATTTTAATGGGTGAGTCAAAATAATTGTTTGTGGTTATCAACATAATGTCACATATGCTGTTGATTGATCTTAACTTGCATTGAACCTGGAGCATTACTTTAACAGAACTCTTTTACTGTAGTTTTCCCTCCTAAATGTAAATGTGAAGCCATACAATAGCTTTGGTATGATAAACCACTAGAACAATGTGCACAGTCTGTCATCTTTTCATCCGAATACCCAAATCCCTGCTGAAAAGCATTACAAAAACTCATTTTCTGCTAAGTAATGGAGTGCACTTGAGTATATTCTTTCCCACTAGGGAAACACAGCATTATTTCCCACTAAAGCAAAGAATTTGACTCTGCTTTTTGCACACTTTGACTGCACTTTGTTGGAAGTATTGCAAGAAGTGAAACTTTACCCTGCATCACTTTTATAATCATAAAGTCAATACAGCTTTATATTCACTTAATGGACCTGTTCACTTCAGACCATACAGCCATCACCCATCCACCAAACAAACATGCCATGAGTGTTTCTCTGGCCCATGAGATTAATGCAGTGGATAATTGCTCACTCTCTAAGATTAGGATTGGTAATCCTGATGCCCATTGCCATAGCCTTGCCTGGCCACACATTCACATTATTGCTCTCTACACCGGTTGAACCTGCAGCAGATGACACTCTAATCTGCCTAAAATAATACTCTATCTCAGCCCCCATCGCAAATCTCCATTTCTAAACACATATGGGATCACATGGGCCAATAGTCTGTTTAAATGTACACATCTGGGGTAAAGTGCTACTCTGACGTAGTGTAGACACAATGACTGTAAATCTGCATATATGGCAAAGCTTAATGTCTCCTTAATCTAAATATGGCAAATGCATGCTTTTCAACACAATGTCTGGATCTGAGATAAGAATGTATGCTTAGAATGGCATATGGGCTGGGAATGGATATAGTATATGAGAGAATGGGTTCTGACTTGTAAAACCACATGCTGCTCTAAACAATCTTGTTTTACTCCTTTGAGAATTCTAAAAAAAGATGTGCTGTGTGAAGGGAACGAGCCCAGAGTGTAAACGCATGATTTGCAGGCAGTATTTCACTCTTCAATAACATATTGCTCCAGTTCCAATGAGCTGAAGGTTAACACCAGGGTGTGTGGTTATTTAAACATAATTAGTGTCAACTTCAGTCCAGCACCTCAGGCATATAACTTTATTTTTAACCACAAGGTAGTGCTAATCTAACCTTGTCCATGCATGACCATGTCTCAGGAACAATGTGGAATCTCAATGTGACCAACTAAGGCAAAAACTGTCATACACTCCATTATAGTCAAGGCAACAGATCCCAAGTTTGCTAGAACAGCTCAAATATCAACTCCAAACATCAGATTTTCTATGAGGTAGTCTAATTAGTACATGTTACGGTTCTACAACTCCTTACAAAGCATGCAAGAAGACCAGATCAAGGTTCTCTAGCTGCCATTTACTACACTGGGATTTTTTGTATATGGTAGACCCTGGTAACACCATTTATCTGTCATTAACCTGATTTTTTAGGTGGCCCTTGGGATAAATACAGTAAGCCACCTTTACTTCTGGCTTCATGAGTACTTCATTAAGTAGGACTCAACTCAAGACTGAATCTCAGTTTGATATATTTCATAATTTTCTATTGTAGCTCAATCTAGTTTTGAGTTTAGTACCTTGTAGACATTGTACTGACCTGTAGTGGTCAGATATCTGATTACTGTCTCAGAGGCAAGTATTGTTGAATGTGTTGGTAATATTATGTTTTTTTAAAGAAAAACAAAAGCTAATATCAGCTCTGAAAATACTGATAGCAAAGAAAAAACTCTCGAAAGCTTCAAAACATGGAGTTAGAGAAGAAAAAAATAGGAAAACCGTGATCACTGAAAAAGAGAGCTCTATAACCTAACATAACGGTTTGGCCAGTTATTTAAAGAAATGTTCCGTGTTCAATACAAATTAAGCTCAATCAACAGCATTAGTAGCATAATGTTGATTACTAAAGCAAATATTTTACACTTGTCCCTCGTTTATTTAAGAATAGCGGTTACAGTAAGGCACTTACAATGGAAGTGGGCCAGTCCATTAACATGAAAAAACACACTGTTTCAAAAGTATAGCCACAAGAAACATTATAGATGAGTAAACGAAGGATGAGTTGAAAATATTTTCTGTGGAAAACACATTATACCAATAATGCTGTCCATTGAACTTGTATTGAATCTGCCATGTTCCTTTAAAATGTAAACTTGCAGTGCATTTATGGTACTATGATATATTGTGTGATATTTTATGTTGATTTGATAGGTAATGTTTTTATATGGTTAGACAAAAATGCCCTCATAAAGGTAATAAATGCCCCTGAAAATCAATTCCACTAGGCAAATATTGCAATGAGCTAGCAGACTTCTTCAGACTTGACCTTTTCTAGATTCTCTTTGCTCTGTGCAACTCTAGATGTTTAGGAACAAAGAATGAATTCAGTTAAGTGTATGTATGAGGCATGTGGCCATTTCTGAGCCATTTCTGTCACTACAGCAAGGCTCTTGTCCCCTAACAAAGGAAACTGATCCAGTTCTGTCAGTGTATGTTGTGAATCTACACATATATTTCAGCACAGTCGTACACCTGCACACTTCACTTCATTTGCATATGTGCCAGGGAAGACGGGTCAAGCTGAGGCCCTGCTTCATTTCCTCAAATGAGGACAGTGCAAAGTTTCTGGAGACACCCATTTTTCCCTCTCCCCTCCAAACAATTCTGTTCCTAGCCCTGGGCTAATTGGAAGCGGCTGAGTATAAATTGAATGAGTGGAGGTGTGTGTTGGGATTGTGATCTTTGGCCCACTTTTGGCACATGTGAAAATCTGTTCAATGCTATGTATGGCTCTTCTAATGCTGTGGATAGTAGTCTCATCCTATGTACCAGAGTCAGGGAAGATTGAAACAGTAGCTTCCCAAGCTACAAGCTACTCATGATTTAAAGCATTTAAAGTACTCTTTTGAAAATGTAATTAGCTACACGCCAAACTAATAAAAATGTATAGCTCTCTGCATTCAAGCTATTTTAAAGGAGCATGTATGGCATAAAAAGGGCACTGCATTCCAACATGAAAACATCATCCCAACGCTAAAGTACGATGGAGGGAGCATCATGATTTGGGGCTGCTTTGCTGCTTCGGGGCCTGGACTGCTTGCTATCAATCAAGGGAAAAATTAATTCCCAAGTTTATGAAGATATCTTACAGGATAATATCAGGGTGGCTGTGCGCCAGCTGAAGCTCAGAAGTTGGGTGATGCAGCAGGACAATGACCCTAAACATAGAAGAAAATCCACTACAGAATGGTTTAAAAAAAAAAAAAAAAAAAAAATACACCTTTTGGATAGGCCCAGTCAGAGCCCAGACCTTAAATCAATAGAGATGCTGTGGAATGACCTCAATATAGCCGTTCACACCAGACATCCTACGAATATGGTTGAGCTGAAGCAGTTCTGTAAGGAGGAATGGTCCAAAATTCCTTCCGAATGATGTGCAGGTCTAATCTGCAGCTACTGGAAACACTTGGTTGAGGTTATTGCTGCCAGAGGAGGATCGACCAGATTTTAAATCCAAGGGTTCACTTACTTTTTCCACAGCACTGTGAATTTTTCATGTGATATGTTCAATAAAGACATGAAAGATTATAATTGTTTGTGTGTTGTTAGCTGGAGCACATTGTGTTTGTCTGTACTTGTGACTTTGTTGAAGATTAGATCACATTTTATGACCAATTAATGCAGAAAACTAGCTTATTCCAAAGTGTTCACATACTTTTTCTTGCTGCTGTATTTCAAACTCCATGGAATGATCCAAAATTGAGCACATCATCTTGAGACTTATGGCAGCTATGTTAGTCTTGCCTTCCTAAGCTTCACTGTGGAAAAATACTGACTCACTCTTACTGGCTGTATGACATAAGGAGAAGGAGTGGCACTCAGAAACTTCCATGGCAACACGTTGACTGAGAGCAAGCAAGATTCTAAAAAGATCCCAAAAGAAGAAACACAGAGTAAATGCTTTTAGACCAGAGTCTTCCATCCTTTTATAGTGCTCTCTAATTTGCTGGCAGAAATAGACGGAGTTTTGGCAATTCACCCATGTTTATGCCAAGATGATGGTGTTGCAGTCTTTGATTCCATGTTGTTCTCTTGCAGGCTGATTCTTTAAAATCAGCTGAATTTATTTCTAGTTGGTCTTAAAATGTAGCCAAACAGAGCATATAAATAGTAATGGATGATTAATAACATGAAGAGGAAATGTGCACACAGTGCAGGCACAAGCAATGCACGGCTGAAATTAAATATTTAGTGGTAAGGGCACTTTTTTAGTTGCATGCTGTAGAAAATGCCACCTACAGTGTGAGAACCTAGAAACGCCTCTTCCAGAGTTATGCAAACCATCAGATGAGAGTTAACACATTTTACATCCAACCTCATACGCTCCACATCGATGATGCCACTTTTCTTCTTCCATCTCTTTGTCAGTTTCTTTCTCTCTTGCTTCGTCCCTTAAGACTAATTAACCAGATCAAGCTCAGCAAAGCACAGTCAGCCAATTCAAAGGCATTAACAATTCATGGACAAACGTCACAGAAATAACCAGGCCTTCTCTTTCCATTTGGCTTTGGAAAGTGGAGGGGGGGCAGGGGTGGTTCAGGGAAGTCCCTGGTAGAGAGCTGAGTTGGTCCATTATAGTCCGTTCCCTCTCTCCAGTTCAACATGTGTACCGAACATCCTTTTGCTCCATCCATTGAGGTCTTTTGAAGCTGCAACCCTGCCATTAACATTGAATGATGTTCAGTGTTATACAGTCCATGAACACTATATTGTTCTTGTGAGTGATTAGAGATATTTTCTCATCTTTCGATTTATTTTGAAAAGTCTTTGCTTTTTGTAAAAGTCTTTACTTATAGTTTGTACTTATGGTTTATTGTAAAAATACAAATACAATCCCGGAGCAGTGGTGAGAATGAGTTTGTCTGTATGAAAGGATGCATAATTCTCTCATAGTAGAAACACAGGACTGTATATCATGAATTCAGGACATTGAATTCCGATTCAGTAAAAGGGTTAGTTCACCCCCAAAAATTACAATTTTGTCATCATTTACTCACCTTCATATAGTTCTGTCTGAATTTTCTTTTGTGGAACACAAAAGATGTTAGGCAGAATACAGGGACAGACAGCTTCAGTCACCATTCACTTTCATTGTATGAAAAAAAAAGACAGAATTAAAAAAAAAAAATTTATATGTCCTTAAAAATAGTATGTGTCCTTTAATGTCACAGAAAACCTACTGGATCCTAAACATTTTTCTTACATGCAAACAATAAAGAGATCTGCATTTGCTGCAAGATGTATCGCTCAGATTTTGGCATTTCCCAGTCCAGAGAAAGCTGCTCAATAAAACATTGCTGTCATTGTAAAACTTTAATGGCTCTTCAAGCATTAGCCCACATGAACACACATTTAGGGCATCTTCTCTGCATAAGCCCTAGTTAGGCCCACCGCCACCCCTCTCTACCAACTCCTAAAATCACCAGAGAAGATTTAACAGTCATTTAGCAAATAGAGCTCCCCACCCCAGATCAAAAAGCTTTACTGATGTTCAGATGGTATCACAAATTACTGTATTAACTCTTTGCATGTACATCAGGTGAATGTGGTGTCATATTAATTATCCACTAGTGAGAAAATAGTTACTGCTTTTAACTACAGTAAAACACAAGCAATGGTGCTTGTTGCTGTCTAGTGTGTTTATTTTAAATAAGTGAGAATTTTGTATTAAGCAAATGTCATTTAAAACAGAATGTTTGGTGTGGTGCTGCACCAAAGTCTTTCTAGCAAGTCATTCCACTGTCAGCCATCTTTGGAATGCTCTCGGGAGGCTATTTCCAGTCATGTCAGTGCAGCTCCTATCTACTTGAATGGAGAAAGACCAAAATCTCAAAAACGGTTGGTCAAGATTACAATCAAAGAACATATTTCAAATCAGCAATAAAATCTAACAATACTGGTAGCACAAACTGTGATTCTTTACCTCTAAAAAATATTATGCTTGTATAGCTAATGCACATGCGCGTTCTAGAGTTGATTGACAGGCGATGTCTGTATCTAAAAGGTGATTGTCTCTTTTACCTGTAAGACGGGACTTTTTGCATCCGTTGACCATTGACCGTTCAGAGCTCCTTGGTTCGGCATTCCAATTTCTCCTATTAATTTTAATAGAAGTGGCCCATCTCTGCTAAATGATCTTTGGCTCCACAAATACAAACAAAAAAAAATTCTATTCTATTCAGTTTTGCCCAAACTTCAGCTCAAATGCATGTTGCCATCACAGCAAAAGGGGAACGTACCAAATACTAAGAAATATTGTAATTTTTTCAATACAACTCAAATTATGTTGATAATATTATTTGTAATGACAAATATATATATGTATATACACTAACTCATACACTAACAATGGTGATTCATGTGGCTATATGTCACTCCAACTCCAAAGCCAGAGTTAAAGGCATTGAGAGGGATTAAGCTCTAATCTGATGATGTGGTACTCTCGTCAAATACAAAAAAAAAAAAAAAAAAAAAAACAGATCTCCTTTTTATTAAAGGCTGTTGATTAAATCAGATTACCTCGACATACAAAAGCACTATAATTCCAAAAATCCACTGAAGCCCTTCTCCTATTATGTCTTAAGCACTACAGAGGATAGGCAAATATTGCTGAAGGCATTACAAAGAAGCTTAAGTTTTAAAATCCATTTATCAAATTGCTTGTGTGTCTGTTTAAATAAGTTAAAACTATTTCAAATAATTTTTAAATACAAAAAAACAATATATTTATGTCATATTTCTGTAATTAGGTGTTATATGATTAACAAATGAAATATTTAAATACTTTAACATGTCTAAATATTTTATTCTTTTAATGGCACATATCTGAAATCAATATGGTGCTTAAAATGAAATGTAGTAAATTTAAGTAAATATTCACTGTTTTTAATGAACATAATATCAACTTTATATCATTTTCTGTTTTCCCTGATTCTGTCACCTACGCACACACACAAACACACAAACACACAAACACGCACACGCTGGCTGTATGAGACTTTGTTACATCACTGTGGAGGTTGCAGGATTCCAATAAAGTAGAAGTCTGCCCTCCATCGTCCTTTACATGAACATATCTGAACACTGATTACATCACAGCTGCCATATTCATTTTAATAAAGCAAAAACAAACTCATCATTACATGACATCATAAAAATACATCTTTAATCGTCATTTACAATTACATTAGTTTAATAAATATTAGTTTAAAGTGTCATGTAAATATGATGCAATCACAAGATTTATAGGGTTCCAATAGATTGCAATAATTTCAATAATAACCAACAATTTCTTGAATTTGAGGTATGAAAATAATGTAAATACTTTTAGAAAATTTTCAAAATACATTTTGTGGTATAGTAGGGCAAAAAGTTGTTCCACATAAATTATTACAATCTGAGACAGAGTTCACCTCAGAGTCTGTAAATCTTGACAAATTTACAGAAAGTCTAACCAATCACTTCATTTCATTTAAATGTGTTATTACACATTACACATAAGTGCACAAACTTACATACATTACCTGCCTAACTGACAAAAGTATTAATTTTCATAATTTGTTAATAATGTATACAGTAAATAAATCATTTGTTATTTATTTCTTAATTAATTGATCAATAAATCATTGTTTTATTATTTTTACTGATTTGCACCTACCTCCTTCAAGTTGAATAGATTACTTTTGTGCTGGTTTGATTGAGCAGGGATTTTCAACAGAATATTTCCTAACTTTAATAACACAGGTATTCTTTCTGACTGAAACAATGCCGCAATGATGACTTCTGTATGACTAATTCCTCTCCCTCAGGTTGGACTTAAAACACAAGGCTGTGTGGTGTGAAATCTCCTCACAGAGCAGCACAATCCTCCTCCAACTGTGGCAAAGTATGATTCACAATTCACATCTACAGATCAACAGTTATTCCTGGTGTCTTAGTCTTGTGCAAACACACACACACACACACACACACAAATCTCCTTTGTCTCTGTACCATCTGATGAAGAATTGCTGCATCACAGGATTTAGGTTCAAATTATTGTATTTGCATAGAAGGTTGACAACATAATAAATGGCTGCAATATTTGTGTGAATCCTTCAGAGTTCCCACAATTTTTGAATTTTATATTTTGTTTGTGATTACTAGATAGGGATTTTAAAAAGATCTAATTCAAACACATTCACTAATGAATCAGCCAGGCCACATTGTGAACCAGTTCGACCGATTCATTGAAAAGAACCAACTCAAGAACAATTTTCTGACAAATCAGACATCACTATGGCTTGCAAGCAGTTTTACTCTACAGAAAAAGCTACATCTAGACGATGAAACATTTTAAAGCAGAGCCTTTTCCACGACTTTTAACATTTTATTGATTTCCATGACTTTCCAGGCTTGGAAAACATTATTTTAAAATTCCCAGAGATTTCCAGGTTTTACAGTGGGAATCCTGATCCTACTGTAAATCAACAAACACAAACTTCTGCTCCAGATTGCAGCTCACTCCTCTTTAGGAAGGAAGCCCACGTTGGCGCTCTGGTTGGCAATGGCTTGCTCTAGCAGAGCTCTTTGTGTGAGAGCAGGAAGGTAGAGGAAGGCATAGAGAAGTCCCAGCAACAGAAGAGCAATGACCAGAGGAAAAACCCAATCTGTAGTCATGATCGGCTCTTCACATCGGGCCTGAAGGAAGGAGCCCTGCATTGTCCCGGTGGCAGACAGAGTTAGAGCGAAGTTCCAGTGCGACTCAATCTCTTGACCTTTGCGTTCTCCACTGGTACGCTGTCCAGAGACCGCTGAGACGTGTGTGTCAGTACGTGTCCTCTTGTCAAGACAAACCTGCCACTAGCCACTCTGCTTGGCACAGAGACACAGCTGTCAATGTGACACTCTAGCCAGATGTCAACAAATCTGGCCTGCCCTGGGAGATTCACGCCCAGACTGCTGCTAGATGCGGCAAAAACCTTGTCAGAGAAATGCAGAACTTTGAAGATGTCAAAAGTAAACACCAGCATAAAGTATGCTTCATCACTAACCCGTTTTAAGAGTATTACCTTGGCATGATTATTCACCTAAACCTCTCACAAGGTAGGGGAAAAATTTAATGTAGCAAAGGGCTCATTTGAAATGTTATGCAACACTATTTGGGGACAGAACACTATGTTAGAACTAATACCTGGAGCCAGTACCTCCGCATTACAACATTGAAATCATCTCCCAAATCTACAATTTGGATTATGAAATTTCAGTGCTTGCATAACGTAATTATGTAATTCTTTGTAACATTCTATGCCACAATATTTTGTGAATCAGACAAAATTACCTGTGATTATTGAACATTGTTTTTAATTATGGGATATTCTTACAATGACTTTGTGCAACATAGTTAAAAACGTATTTTAGACCAGCTGTTTTAATTTAGAATCAATAGCTGCGTCCAAAATCACGTTCTGTCACAGTATATACTGTTTTTGTTACTTTTTTTTTGTTTTGTTTCTGCACTTCTCGGTCTGTGAAACAGTATGTTCTTTAGTTATGCATGCGAGTATGAATAGATTCCAGACATACTTGTAGGTATTGACCCGTTACCTGAATATAGGACGTAATAACAACAACCGCAAAAATAATTTACTCTGGTTTTGTTAAACGAGCACCATTTAAAGGGTTAGTTCAGCCAAAAATGAAACTTCTCTCCTCATTTACTCACCCTCATGCCATCCCAGATGTGAATGACTTTTTCTTCATCAGAACACATTTGAAGAAAAATAGAAAAATATCTTTGCTCAGTAGGTCCTTAAAATGCAAGTGGATGGTGATTAGACCTTTGAAGCTCCAAAAAGAACAGACAGTCATCCATATGACTCCGCTGGTTAAATGTCTTCTAAAGCTAAACGATCACTTTGGCTGTGAAAAAGATCAATATTTAAGTGCTTTTTAACTATAAATCTTCACTTCCGGTCAGCAGCAGTACGCGCGTGTGATGTAATCACATTGGCTTGTTCACACAAGAACAGACGCACGTGCAACACAACTGGAAGAGCAATGCTGTTTACAACTTAATAGGATTGTTTTTATCAGTTTGTTTACTCACAATGGGGTGTTTGTGTGCTCATCCTGGATGTCTCAACCGAGAGAAAAACATGAGATTAGATCCATAACATGCCAACACGAATACTTTACAAGAGACCGCGTGAACTCCGCCTTCTTTTGTGAATGCACATAGAGCTGCTAACCGGAAGCGATGGTTTATCGTTAAAAAGTACATCAATATTTCAATTTTTGCAGCAAAAGCGATCATTTTGCTTTAGAAGACATTAATTTATTGTATAGAGTTGTGTAGGTGACGTTTATGCTGACTGTCTGTTCTTTTTGGAGCTTCAAAGGTTGTATCACCATCCACTTGCATTTTAAGGACCTACTGAGTTAAGATATTTTTCTTCAAATGTGTTCTGATGAAGAAAGAAAGTCATACACATTTGGAATGGCATGAGGGTGAGTAAATTATGAAATAGTTTTCATTTTTAGTGTGAACTATCCCTTTAAACACAAGGAACAACTTACAGGTATATTACTTACAGTTGAAAAGAGCAGTCCGACTTGGGGCAGTCCGACCCTTTTTTAAATCCAGGGTTTGAACGTGATGTCTTCTCAGCTCATGAGGCATTATGGGATAGAACAGTGTCCAGTGGATGCACACTTCAGAATCTCGCCGGAAATTTTAGGTCATCTGGGTATTTCTCGCTCACTGTTTTATGAATACTGAGGATTCGGACATACTACTCCGTTTGCATACTTTTTTTTTTTACTTACAATATA
Organism: Myxocyprinus asiaticus; assembly: GCF_019703515.2. Lineage (NCBI taxonomy): Eukaryota > Metazoa > Chordata > Actinopteri > Cypriniformes > Catostomidae > Myxocyprinus > Myxocyprinus asiaticus. Next base: position 25,425,955 of record NC_059357.1, on the reverse strand, counting down.
GTTGGGAAGTATGGATATTCGGACGCAGCGAATATTATCAAGGTCTATACTTGTACAAGGCCATGTGGCAGGTTATGGATCCAGTGCTTTATAAGTGTATACTACTTACATATACAGTGGCCCAAAAAGTGTTTGGGCATTTTAGCCACACTTAAAAATATATGAATGTATTTGTATTATATGTATAACAAAATTTCAAACCAAGTGAAATTTATTTGAAAGAAATATAGTAAATACATAATTTTCGGTAACACTTTACAATAAGGTTGTAAAAAAAAATTTAAATGTTAGTTAACTACATTATATGAACTAACAATGAACAATATTTTTACAGCACTTAGTTAATTAATATTAATTTCAACAAATTAAGTTGCATGCGTTAACATTAGTTAATGCATTATGAACTTACATGAACTAACAATAAACAATTTTATTTTCATAAATTAACTAGGGATGGCACAAGTAATCAACTAATCAAGTACTCATTCAGCACCAGCTAATCGACTATTAAAAATACTACTTGCAAATTCATTTTCTTTTGCATATTTGTCTGCTGTAGGCAATGCTAAATTATACCGTAATTTCCCTCTGAATGTCCCACCAAATCTCACAGTTACAACTGAGTCATAAATGCACTGAGAATTGTAATGAAAAACAATTGTAATTAAAATAATATTATAAGTCTTTTTTTTTTTTTTTTTTATTAAAAAAACACAAAAGTACTCAATAATTCCCATCCCTAAAATTAACTGTGGCAGCGGGGGCATGGTCAAGCGTCAGTCCGGAGAGAGAGAAAGCAGTAAGGGCGCTTGCACCTGAGCAAGATTATGTTTAACACCTGTTTCTAATTCCAGTGAGCATGGGGAGAGTGGTATATAAGCAGCCACGCCACCAGCAGAGAGAGAGAGAGAGCCTGGCACAAGGAAGGCCACGGTGCTCCTGAAGCTGCTACGTTTAATCTGTTATGTTTGTGAAGATGATGTGTTTAAGTTACTACGTGCCTGTGAAGCTAATGAGTTTAAGTCTACGTGCCTGTGAAGCTGACGAGTTTGTGAAGTTGTAAAGCAATGAAGTGGCCAATTAAAAGTCCTACCTGAGCCTAGAAAAACCTGCTTCCTTGTGTTCTCCTTCCCTTCTGTTTGTGAGCTGTGTTACATTAACATAAACCAAGATTAATAAATGCTGTTCATTGTTAGTTAATAATACCTAATGCATTGACTAATGTAAAAAAAAATTAAAAAAAATAAAATAAAATACAACTTTGTTGTAAAGTGTAACCCAATTTTCAAGCAAACATTTCACAAAAGCAAGTTTGTTAGGTTTCAAATGATAAAACAGTAGATAAATTGTTCAGAATTAGGACAAAAAGTATTTGAACACATTCTCATTCTCAAACTTAGTGGAACATGCCCATAGTTAATGTGATGAACACACCTGTGGTTACTCTGTTAGGACATCTTGTGTGAATGGCTAGAAAAAGTCAGTTATGAGGAGAGCTTAAGCAGAATCTGTTTGCTTTGCCGCTTGGTGTAATATTTTGCTATTTAATACAATTAAACTAAACCATTTTAAAGTGTCCAAATATTTTTTGGCCACTTCAAATGGCATTCAGTCATCGATGAGCACATGGCGTCCTTTAAACTGTGAACTGCTGTAAAAAGCAGTAAAGTGACAGTAAGTGTAATGGTATTTATAAATGATGCAGAGGTAAAGCGTCTGACTCAGATAGGATGTCTTAACCTCCACTGAAAAAGGCCTCTCCCTCAGCACCTGAAAATCAGGTCACCTCACTGTGGAGCACCACAGTGACAGGACACAGTGCTGGCGAAACACCAAAGGTGCTCATTGTTTTTCCAGACACAAAAGCATATTTCACATAGTTTTCACCTCTGTTTTTTTGTTTTGTTTAATGATTGAATGTGATTAATAACTAATTAATTAATTTGTTATAACATTTTGTCAAGATTATAGCAATACTAAAATGAATGGACATGGCTAATCAATGCATGGGGGTGGTGATGATGATTTTATATTCAAGGGTGCTTATTAAAATTTCAATTCAGTTTTAAGTTGGGGTGACACTAGCAGGTCTAAACAATTTCTTGCTCTTTCATTAATGTATGAACAAGGCCCTTATTCCAGGTTGCTTCAGGGGACAATTTTTTTTCAATTAGGGCACTTTGCATGAAGAACTTGAACTTAATCAAGATGTTGTTGAAAGTTTTAAGAAAACTGTTGGGCTTTAATAAGTTGCTTTAAAACTATGTGTATTGTGAAAGTGCAGTACAAATATAAATGTCTAGAGTGTAGACAAACTTATTTTCTCAAGAAAAACATGAAAATTGTGAGTTCATATTAGTTTTTTTCTCAACAATCGAACAAAATAAATGCAGTCCTGTTGTTTAAGTTACTTAGAGCTCTGTTTTTTGTTGCTAATGTCAGACACTTTTGTGGCATTTATGATTTAAAAGACATTCATGTCGAATCCTTGAATAAGTTTGAGCAAAACATTTGTGGGTGCCCATATCATATTGTATCGTGAGGCTATGCATCATATTGTGAAATTTGTGTATCGTTACATGCCTACTCTGAACACGTAAAGCGCATGTCATGCCAACCACCTATATAAACTGGCACAACACCCAAGTAATTATATCAACGCATTCGATCTAGGCGCAGGGAGGATGGCATTAGATAACATTTAACAGATAAACAGGAAGCATTACATAACAGCTCAATAAATACAAATCCTACACACTCTGAATCAGGATCTCTATATGGATTTAGAGAAAAAAAGACACTGAAATAACAATTAAAGAACAGAAAGATAGAAGGTATGAAAAGAGTGCCTCCAGATCTCCTTTTCTCTCTATACACAGGCAGTACAAATCATCACGACACACCAGCATTTGATGCAGTATTAACTTTGGCTTCACTGGCTCTTCTGAACAGATAGATAGCATGTCAGTCGCCCACAGACATGGAGGCTGTATGCATTATATAAGGCCCTCCTGAAATTCTGTCCACTATTTCAGCAGCTTTTATCCATTACTATACAATGATGACAAGAATCCACATACCTTATTGTGCATACACACACATAAAGTACATAAAACAACATTCCCCAGACACTAAATGATCCCTAAACTATTTTTAACTCAGCTAGCGCTAAGAACAGTGAAGCATGATTTGTTGAAGCATGAAGCAGTCAAAAATGTATGAATACAGTTCATGTCTTGTAAAAAGCCCTGACAAATTCTCAAGAGCTCTTCTATGCAGGATAAAAATACCAACATTTGATAACGAAAACAGAGAGAGAGAGAAAAAAATCGAATTACAAATACAAAATTCTAAAGTCAGGAAATGTTTGAACTTTGAGTTCAGTTATCTTGCTTATTTAAGATCTAGAGCACTGGTCAGACTATTTAGATGCAAGTTAATAGCAATATATTCTTGCTTGGAGACATTAGGTGTGTTCGAGTTTGACTGCGCCTTGCCTTACCGATCGGTGAGATTTACTGGTTGCAGTCGGGGGAGGAGTTGAAAAGAGAGCAGACAACCTGGATGCTTTGCTCTTCCTGTTGTCTGCTGAACCTACACCAGTCACGGAAGATCAATTCAGATAGACAGATGCTTGAATTTAACACAATATAACCAGAAACATTGTTCATTTGAAAGGTTTATGTGCTGCTAAATACAGTGCCTGCTGTGTGTACAAGAAAGTACAATAAAAGCCTGTATTATTTTAATATCAATAAAGGAGTCAGTATTTGTAATAATTTTGAATGTTTTTAATGAATAAACATAATATTACTATGACCAACATAATATAACATGACATAAGCATGATGTACTGTTATAAAAACACGGATTTGTGAGAGTTTTTGCAGAACTGGAGGTGTCAGAATTAACACCATGGTAATGGCATTCTACCATACTACTCTTATTTCTGCCATAGACAGACATAGTAGAAGTAGTAAGAGTAGTTATGTGAAGTGTGCAATTGCAAACGCAGCCCATGAAACATGTGTAACCGTTGTCACATTGTGAGTCTGGCCAATCGCAAATAAGCTGTGTCCTCATTCAGAGCTCGTGCAGCTGCTCTGGAAAAACTGCGCCAGCTGCATGAGGCGGTACTTTGATGGCATACGTCATGGTGACATGGCGATGGCGCCGTCTCAAGTCAGACAAAAATTATAACTGACATGCACTGCTTCAAGTCCAGCACTGCATGAAGTCTAACACACCTATTCTTTCGTTCATTATGGTGGAAAGACTACGTACTGCTTATGCCCTGAATCTACTCACTATAGTATGATTGCCCTTTTGACATGGAGTGAAATGGGCCAGAGAAATATTCCCATACAAATGCCAACAGCCAATCATCAACTCCATTAGATGTTTCCATTAGAAATCCCCAAAGGGCAACAGACCATGACACAAATAGGTGTTTTAGCGGTGCTTGTTATGTGGTGGCCTACGCTTTGTGGTTAGACTTAAATAATCGTCGAGTCAATAGCTGTGCCCCAAATGAAGCACTATACACTATGCACTTACAATACACACAATGCACTAAGCCATGTAGTGTTTATACTTTCAAAGATTAGTTTTGTCCCAAATGGTACACTTAGCTAACGTTGTTTTACTACATGGAAGCATTCGCCATTTAACAACTGACGGAAGTGACGTTTCAAAGGCATGCAATGTGTTGCTGCTAGCTTTAGCACGTTAGCCAACCTCAGTTCAACACGTGTATCTCAAATAACGTACATATTCACACAGTGTGGGGCGATGGTAAAGCATTCAACTCACATTTGTAAAGTGCTGTCTTCGCTGTTGTTTCACTAATTGCCACATTCTTCATTATTTACAATTGTTTGTCAGACCTGCGATGCAACCAGGTAACTCCGGCCCTTCCACTACTTATGGCAAGCCACGAGCACTGAGTGCATGACATGCCCAACATTCCACACTTCGTTTTAATAGTGCATCATCCGGGTACTCATAGTAGCCTACACTTCTTTTTGTTGCATTTTCAGTGTTAACATACTACTTGCACTACATTCACTACAAAATGACATAGAGTAGTGCAGAAGTTTGCACTTTAGGACGCACCTAATGTGTATGTGACCTTTGCTATGGCATTGTGATCTCTGGTATTGTATAACTATTACAAGAGAATTTCAACCTGACAGATGTAGTCACAGAGGGATTTCAGGACTGGCTTACACAACACTGCATTCGCTTGAACACATGATTTCAATCCAGGTGAGGGGGCTGAGTATTCAGCAGGCTATTAACAGCTTCTCTGTATAAATACTGCATAGGTTTTGTAACAGAAATACAAATAAATAATGACAGAAATGTAGTTTGGAACAGAACAGTTTGAAAATCATACCTGATTATGTGTATAATCTACTAGACCTGTTGTACTCATATTTATAACGCCAACAATATTTGAAGTGCACACCAAATTTATTTTTGCATATTATTTTTTATAGTGCACAGCCTACTAGATTTGTAGTGAATACTAGCATTTCACAGGATTCTGACAGAGTGCTGTTCTTGATAGCAAGACCAAAGCCCAAACAATCAGCCCACGAGTGCAGAGTGCTTTGGATTAATAATAATGATGCACATCTTAAAATAATACCACCTCCGTACAGCGGAAGTCCATTCCAAACCTATACATCATCGCCATTTTCCATTTACAACTTGGCATGTAAGAAAATTGCAAAACAAAGTATGAAAAACAAAGTATGAAAGTGTATATGTATATTATGTATTTATTATATAAATAAAAAACTAGAATCTAAAATTTTCACACACACACACACACATACACACACACACACACAAATCCAGAGTACGATATCCAGCACACTGACTCACTTTGTGTGAATCTTGCATACTGGTTAACCGAGATTTTTTTAATTGAGAAAACACAACCTCCGCGGCTCTATCATAGGAGAGAGCATAACGGTCAACTAGCGTGTTACGACAGTAAGCCACAGTTTGCGGATACCATACAAATCAATGGGTAGAACCGTAAACTGACACCTATCTGTCGCAAAATTGTCCGTGTCTTCTCTTTTATAAAACAGCTATTTTATCGTAGTAAACTCCACACATAGTTCATTCCAACAGGATTGTTTTGTGTAAAACACGTTAAAGATTAGTGAACAGGCTGTAAATTCATGAAGCGATGAGCTGTTTCCTCACAAAAAAAAAAAAAAAAAAAAAAAAAACAGTTTATTCAGCACATTGAAGCTTCTCCTCAATAGACATCCATGAAAAAAATCTCCCAGCCAGTGTACCGCCCATACTGTCTGTGGGACCGTCAAATTATACTTATGGTAGAAGGGCTCTGTGGTGGTGTAAAAATTATGAAAGCATTTTTAATTTAAAAAAATATATAATAATAATAATAATAAATAAAATAAAATTAAACACAAATAATATTCTAAATGTATCAATAAAAGAAATACATAAAACCTAAGGTAGCATTTGTATATTGATTTGTCACCTACAAGTTGTCTTGATACTAACCGGAAGCGGAAATAGCGAGGGAGTGGTTGACAGCTGCTGATCTCAAGAGTTTCACGAGCAAAACAATACAATTTTGCAAATATGGAGCTGTGTGAGATATTATACAATAAGGCAGAATACATCGAGACGGTATGTGAATAGAACGGTGAGGTTGCGAGGTTACGAGTATAAATCAGAACTACGATATATCTGAACGATTAGTTGTCTCTGCAAACCGAGTGTGTGAATGTTTTCATTTGTTAAACAAAGATGATGGAAGCAGCACGCGATTGCTTGTGACTTATCATTACTTACCGGTCAATAAGTGTCGGTATCAATGGCTCATTTAGTTAATTTAGTTACTCACATCAGCCTGGAGCTGATCCACAACTGGACCGTCATGTAACGGTAACGTTCACTCTCCTTTTAATCTTTGCAGGCGTCGGGCAATAAAGTGAGCAGACAGTCCGTTCTTTGCGGCAGTCAGAACATTGTACTCAATGGAAAAGTAAGTCACCTCTATGTCGTGTCATTTTTGCTGTGGTATTTCCTGTTCTCTTAGCAAACGTATCGATTTTGTTGTTTAATGTCTGTTTCAGACTATTGTGATGAATGACTGTATTATCAGAGGAGATCTTGCTAATGTCAGAGTTGGGCGACATTGTGTCATTAAAAGTCGTAGTGTAATCCGACCACCTTTTAAGAAATTCAGCAAAGGGTAAGTAGTAGTAAGTAGATTGATAAACATGGAGCTGTATGATTGAAATGCACTTGATTCTGACATCATATTCAACTTGCTTATGTAGAAATTATAATTCTTTCTTTAATTCTTCTTCTTTGTTTTGTGTACATCAGTGTGGCTTTCTTCCCCCTACATATTGGGGACCATGTTTTCATAGAGGAGGACTGTGTTGTCAACGCCGCACAGATAGGATCATACGTCCACATTGGCAAGAACTGTGTGATTGTAAGTAGCCCTCATCCGCATGCTGCCATTTGTTATGTGTTTGTGACTGATATTTTGACCTGGCAGTGCTTAACTGGGGTGCATATATTTCAGGGTCGACGCTGCGTCTTAAAGGACTGCTGTAAGATATTGGATAATACTGTCCTTCCTCCAGAGACAGTGGTTCCTCCATTCACAGTGTTCTCTGGCTGTCCAGGTGGGCACCTTCACGTACACTTCATATATATTTCTTCATAACAAAGATGGCAATCGGCATTTGGATTTTATCCAACATGATTATAAATTGTTTTTCAAATAAGTATAATTTGTTAAAGAGGTGATGTGTATTTGCATTAGACAGTGAAATTTAGACAAATCAGATGAATTCATTTCACTTGGTAAATGCAAATATTTAAGCTTAACTTTGATTCCAAATTTCAGGTTTGTTTTCAGGAGAGCTCCCTGAATGTACACAGGAACTGATGATCGATGTTACCAAAAGTTACTACCAGAAATTCCTCCCTCTCAGCCAGATCTAGGACTAAACTTCAGTTTTGTGTCTTCTGGGACCAAAAGCACTAATAGACTGTTGCTGCAGTTACATACTTGCAGTAAATACACCTAGCTTTGATCATGTCCATGCTAATATAGAAAAGTATAAAATATGTGAATCAGTTATACACACATCTCTCCTGTATTTCAAATAGGTATGTTTAGATTAATGCATCTTATTTGATGCCGTTGCAACACAGCAGTCTTATTTGCAATGCTGGGGGAGATCACAAGACTCAGTGATCAGCTGATATACTGAAAGTCCTTTATTTATTACAAATGAGCTTTTTAGCTTTACCATCTCTGCAACACTAAATGGTATCTGTGTGATAAAACAGATTTTATTATAGTTGTTAATAAATGCTTTTTTTATAAAGAAAATGTATACTGAATCATTTCAAGTTATTTCACCGTTTTCTCCATGTCTTGAGGGCTCCGTTAGTAGACTTCCAAATATTACACTACAGTGTAAGGAAAAGGATGACATGCAATAAAATACTCTGTAGACATCCAAGACTCATTTAGCTACATTTATATTTCATTATCCACTTGTTTGAGGTAGGAATTGTTGGGAGTTTGGACCACTGGTGGGGTGGTGGATGTACTCCCATAGTCTGCAACAAAAACTAGTTCAAACCAAACAAATAAAATCATAAAAAATATTTTAAAATCAATTTGTATTCAAGCGCAAAAGTTTAAACCATACTGTTACTCGATTCATATAATGAACAATACCTTTTGTACACATAGCACACTTCATATACTCAACAGGCCTCTCTTAAAGGGGTCATGACATGAAGAATCAAATTTTTCTAGATCTTTTGACATATAAGAGATCATTGCAATTTAAAAACATACTGTATGTTTCAGAACTGGTAAAACAGAATAAAATGGTAAGTTTCTTGAGCCGCTAAGCATAAGGATTCCTCAGTCAAGGTTCCATTCACAAAGCCACTGTTGACACTGTGCCTTCTGTTCCTCACTCTCCACTGGGCTGCTGCTCCTGTGCACTGTCTCTGTTTCTTCTTGGCTCTGTTTCTCAATCTGTGGCTTTGTTAAAATATTCTTTAGTAAATCCTCCAGAGAGTTCACACATCTTTCTGGTGCCCATTTTGAGTCTATGCTGGGCAGAAAGGGATCTGTGGCTATGACTTGTATCAGTTCATTTTCCAGTGGAATATGCAGGAAGTAAGCATGCAGCATCATGCGATAAGGAGAGTTGTCTGTGCGTAGACTATACGTGAAGTCTCCCACTATGGGGTGACCAATGACACTACAGTGTACTCTTAGCTGGTGGGTCCGTCCTGTAAAGTATTTCAAGTGGAAAACATAAATCTATGTATTTTATCTGTACTCTCTTATTTTGTGTTGAATTCTCAATTTGATACCTGTCAGAGGTTGCAAAAGCACTTTAGTGACTGTGTCTCCTTCATATGTTCCATACTCTAATACTGTGAGCTCTGTTTGGCAGGGCTTGGGATTTTCACACCCTACAGTGCACGAGAGGAAATAGGAAATATGTTAATTAATTTATATTGTTGTTTAGTGACTTAACTGAGATTTTTAATAAAGGTGATTCTGACCATCTGTTCCTTCAATGCACATCATATGGGTCTTGCCCTCTGTTGTGTTCTTGCCGATAGCAAAGTCCACAGTCACTTTCTCCTCAGCCACAATGCCACGGACCTGCACAAGAAATATAACAGTCTGTATGTGTTGTTAGGGAAAACCCTGTATATATTAATTGAATGTCACAGTACCAGTGCAAGATAAGCTTTGATAACAAGCCGGTCTTTAAAGCAGCGATACGCATGCCCTGCTGCTGCCTTGTTTAATGCAACACATAAAGCTCCACTTGTAGAGAAATCCAGTTGATGGCAAAACCTAAGAAAACACGAGAATAAAAGAAAATGCATGAACAAATTGTCAGACACAAATGTGGTCTTATATTATTAAATTTTGCTCATCTGATATTTAACTAACTAAAACTTGAGAGGAAGACCTGAAGCCATAGTAGGTGCCAGGATCTGCAAGCTCCGGGAAGTGATACTTCAGTTGGCTCTGAACAGTCTGCTTCTCATACCACATCTTGCTATCAATACGGATGTCCCAGTGTTTATTAACAACAATATAGTTTGCACTGTGGTAGAGGACACACAAGTTCTCCAGACTGGCAGACTCCATGTTCACCTTCTTCTGGAAAGCAACATCATGGCATGGTAAATCAATAAGTTATGACAAATATTTGTAATGTTCCTTGAGATGCTGGTGTGGAGTAACTGTAGTCTCACAGGTCTTATAAAATGACTGATTAAAATTAATGTGATACCTTATTAATAAGGTCTTCTTGTAAGCACTGCACTTATATTGTTATTGACCCAGATTTAACCGTTTTGTACTACAGCAGGATGCATGCTGCTGTTGGTGGGTTATTTACGTCCAGTTTTCTGTTTATTTCGTCTCTGGCAGACACGGTATGTGAGCGAATATATATTCTTTAACAGCTCCGCAAAATTAGTTTATCTGACTACTTGCCTTTTCTAGATTTTAAAGAAGATTAAATTCACTTTGATATACACAGATATACCGTCACTGAGATCCAATAAGCATATGAGGGCTTTAGTTTTCAAAATAAAAGCCTCTTTATTCAATTTAAGTCAGTTTATCACATTCTGTATTCTACAAATATTAGATCCTGCAAATATGTTTTCTTAAATGGTTTTTCAAAAATTATTTTGCCTTTTGACGATATCAGCGGAGATAAAAAAATAAATAATATTTAAAAAATAAATTGACAGACTACCAATAAACTACCCAATAGACCTTTTTCACAGACTGTGATGACGCGTTTCCGCCTTATTTAGCAGCGTAAATGTAGCAAACTTTTTTATATGATCATTTTTTTAAATATTGAGTTTAAGTTAATAACATTATGATTTGTGTTATATTACCCTGGAATCAGTTTTAAAAAACGAATTACCACAGCTGCGAGGGGGTTTCGATAACAGCTGCTCAGAGAGTGACAGTAAATTTGGCATCTCCCATTTTACTGTCTTAATCCACCGCTCTCTATTTTTTTTCCTTCTTCTGGAAAGTCATTCAAATGTAATAGTGGATTATTTATTTATTTACTTATTTTTTTTTGGTTCTTGGAGCAAATGGGTAAATGAAAATAATATTTGCTGTGATCTCCCATTCACCGCTATCGAAGTTTATCCTGCAATGGTTTACTTCTGCATTCCAAAACCCGGAGAGTGAAAAGAGTCCAGACCTGTTATGACGCGTTTCCGCCTTCTTTAACAACTCTTTTATATTTCCAATTTTAAATATATTTAGTGTACATTTATAACGTTGCACTTTGTATTATATTACCCTGGAATACGTTTTAAAGAAATAATTTACCATAGATGCGATGAGATACTGCTGTTATCCAGCAATGTATATTTTTATCTTCTTTTGCAAAGCTGTGAAAGCGTAATCGTTCTTTTTTTTTTTTTTCTTTTTTTTTGCTATTGGAGCAAACGGGTAAGCAAAAAATTACATTTGCTGTGGTCCCCCATTCACCCATTCAAGTTTAACCAACCATGATGACTTCCGCTTGGTGACTAGCAGACGTGTGAAGGTCCCATGATTAACTTGTGCCCATGACATTTTTCAAAATAAAAGCCTCTTTATTTCAAATCATGTTTATCTTATACAGTTTTCCACAAAAACTATTTTGACTGAATTTGCCATTTCTAGATATCAGTATTAGTGGTTGACCGATATATCACCGAGGCCAACAAATCGGCCGAATTTCTGACTTTTTAAATTATCAGCATCGGCCAATAATTTTTCCCTTTGACCGATTTGTTTCTTGAGGGTGCTGAGAATCGCCTGCTTGCACGTGAAGAGACTGAGTCATGTAAACGACCAGTCACGGTACGTTTTGTTGTTACATGCCATCGTGTTACTACAATAATAGACCGGTGTGCAACACAGTGTCATTTAAGCGGTCCGCTTATCAGAGCCGCGGCAGACGTGTTTGAGCTCATAATGTTAAAATGCTTGCCTTTTTCATTCTCCCTCTCTCTCCTCAACAGTTCCCTGTAACGTTTAACTGTCTTGTCTAATGATAAAAAGGCAAATATCAATAAAAGTCTCGGTTACGTACATAAACTCGGTTCCCTGAGAGGAAGGGAACGAGACATTGCGTTTATTAACGCATATGGGGAGTGCCTTCTTACACGACCTAGCTGAAAACTCTCTACAATAACGGCAATACTCTAATATTGGCTATGGTGTTTGAGCCCCGCCTGTTTTGGCGTGACTGTCCGCTATAAAAACAGGTGCACAAACACCATTTACTCAGAATTTCTGACTGAGAACAAGGAGCGCATCGCTTGTGCCTAAAGAACTCTGAGTCTTGTAGTGCGGCTATCATTCGCAATGTCTCGTTCCATTCGTCTCAGGGATCCGAGGTTACGTAAGTAACAGAGACATTCCCTTATGGCTCAGCACACTTGACATTGCGTTTATTAACACATATGGGGAAGAGAATCCCATCACACCGCACTACACGACATAACCTCCCAGAAAGGAAGCATGACGCTGCAGTCTCATGGGATGGCGACCGACATGAGTATGCCGCAGTGAGTGACCCTTGTGTTGGGCCAGGAGGGGAGCACTCAGAATGAATATATGAACTATAGTCATATAGTATGATTTATTTAAAATGTAAGTGCTTGTAAGGCAGTTGTGTAAAAAGATGGGGAGCTCATCCTTAAAGGACGAGCATAAGTATAGATATTTGGCCAATGAATAGCAAGCGCTCTAAACAGAGAGAACTTGTGATGAGAAAGACGTTACATCTAGGTTGTAAAACCTTGCTAATGTGTTTTGAGCAGACAATCCTACTGTAAAACATATGTCTTGTAAGGACACACCATTCGTCCATGCCCATGAGGAGGCCATGCCTCTAGTTGAGTGTACTTTAACACCAACTGGGCAAGTCTTACCCTGCGACTCATAAGCCAGGGCAATTGCATCGACAATCCAGTGACAAAGTCTTTGCTTGGAGACGGACATTCCTTTAGTGCATCCTCCTAGGATATAAAGAGCTTATCAGACCGTCTGAACTGGCGTGTATGCTCAACGTATGCGTGTAGTGCCCTCACAGGGCATAACAAATGCAATGATTGTTCCTCATCTGAATTAAATGGACGAGGGAAAAAGGCCTGAAGGTGAACCACCTGCGCTCTGAAGGGCGTGGTTAGGACCTTAGGCACATAGCCTTTTCTGGGTTTGACAGTGGACCAAGGGCCAAACTCCAGACATGAATTGTCGATTGATAGTGCATGCAGGTCACCGACCTGTTTTACTGAGGCCAGAGCCAGAAGTAGCGTGGTCTTAATGGAGAGCATGCGCAAATCCAAAGGCTCGAAGGGGGGCCCTGCGAGAGCTTTTAGGACTAAAGTTAAGTCCCATGTTGGTTACTGTAGCTGGCCGAGGTGGGTTTAATCGTCTTGCTCCTTTAAGGAACTTTATGATTAAATCATGCTTGCCTATAGTGGCGCTAGCTTCATGTGCATGATATGCAGATTTAGTCTCCACATACACTTTGAGCGTTGACAGAGTGAGTCCTGTGTCTAATCACTCTTGAAGAAATATGAGAATTTCATGTATGGGGCAGTTTACTGGGTCTTTGCCATGTGAGAGACACCAATCAGTGAACACATTCCATTTTAGCGTGTAGAGGCGTCTCATGGACGGCGCTCTGGCCTGTAAAATGGTGTTCATGACTGAATGTGTCAGTTTTGGTGCATTTAGAGCGCTCCGTTCAGGGGCCACACATGCAGGATCCACAGCTTGGGCTGGGGATGCCAGATTGTGCCTTGCGCCTGAGAGAGGAGATCCATCCTCAGCAGTATTTCCCATGGCGAGCTGTACAGCATCCCTATAATTTTTGGAAACCATGGCTGGTTGAGCAATTTCGGCACAACCAATTGAATCATTTCCTTGTCCTCTCGGACTTTGCATATGACAGAGTGAATCAGGCACACCGGGGGAAGGTATATTTGAAGAGGTCTCATGTGTAAGAGGCCTAATGGAATGACGGATGCTGCCACCATAAATCCCAATGCTTTTTGAAACAGCTTCAGTGAAAGTGTTCTCCCCAGTTTGAACTGAGACAGACACTGTAGAATGGCCTGAACACGCTCGCTCATGAGGTGTGCGCGCCCAATTGTGGAGTCGAGGCGGACTCCCAAAAAGGAGATTTGTTGGCTGGGGGAGAGCATGCTCTTGGCTCAGCTCACATTGAGGCCCAAGCTGTTTAGATGTTGAAGCAGTAAGTCTCTGTGCTGGCATAAGAGAGCCTCTGATTGTGCCAGTAACAGCCAATCGTCGAGGTAGTTTAAGATGCGCCTGCCGCTCAGTTTCAGAGGGCCGAGAACCGCATCGATGCACTTTGTGAACATGCGAGGAGCCAGAGACAGTCCGAAGGACAGGACTTTGAATCGATACGCTGTTCCCTTGAACGCGAATCTCAAAAACATTCTGTGATGTCGTTCAATTTGGATATGAAAGTACTTATCCTTCAGATCTGTCGACGCAAACCAATCGTTTGGGCGTACATGTGATAAGATCCGTTTCTGAGTACTCATTTTGAATGCCCGCTTTGTGAGTGCATGATTCAAATGTCTCAGATCCAGGATCGGCCGAAGCCCGCCATCTTTCTTTGGGACAAGAAAATAATGGCTGTAAAACCCTTTTTGGGCTTGACAATTTGGCACAACCTCTATCACGCTTTTCATGAGGAAACTGTGTATTTCGGCTCGTAACACTGGCGTGTCTTTGGATGAAAACGTGGAAGACAGGACGCTGTTGAAACGGGGTGGCCGGCGTGCAAATTGGATCGTATAACCATGTTCGATAGTTTTTTGCAGCCATTTTGAAATACCCGTTAGGGCTTGCCACACGTCCGTGTAATGGGACAGAGGGCAATTTGGTTTGCTCACCATATGATATAATGTATCGCTCACCATAGGGAAGTGGTTGCGCATAATGTGTGTGCTTTGAAGAGGAAATTGGCTCTTTATTGAGAATGTGTGAGCATTTTGTGCATTTGCAACGAGTGCTGTATTCTTTTTTGCATTCATTGTATTTTTTATTGCATTTATTTGAGTGCAAGACACAGAAACAACATTTTGAACAATGTTGTGAACAACAATATTCCTTTCCCGACAAACAGCAGTGGGGAGATGGGGAACAGTGTTTTGTGTCTCCAATCGAGCCTTCTTTGGAGCAGACACGGAGGGAACCAGGGGGCTCTGCTTTCCACTTCAAAGGGCTGTGCCCATCAGGAGTGCGTTTGCTGTGTTTGTTCTGCCAGCGTGAGGCAGTCGCTGATAAGGCTGCTTCCGTTTGGGCCATGGCTTGCGTGGCCTCACCGGTGTCTTGGCAGCGGCAGATGCCAGCGCTGTGGCAGCAGGTATGGGGCTTTTAGTTTGGCGCTGGCTCGAAACAAAGCGTGGTGAACCGGCTGTGATGTACTCCATTTAGGCATAAAGTGTCTCATAGCCTGTGACTGCTGCTGAGTCGTGACGTAATGCTCAGCAAACATATTCACAGAGCCACCAAAGAGGCCGGCTGGAGACACTGGAGCATCCAACAGAGTGGCTTTTTCCTTATCACTCATTTCTGTGAGGGTTAGCTATATACACTATATTGCCAAAAGTATTCGCTCATCTGCCTTTAGACGCATATGAACTTAAGTGACATCCCATTCTTAATCCATAGGGTTTAATATGACGTCGGCCCACCCTTTGCAGCTATAACAGCTTCAACTCTTCTGGGAAGGCTTTCCACAAGGTTTAGGAGTGTGTTTATGGGAATTTTTGACCATTCTTCCAGAAGCACATTTGTGAGGTCAGACACTGATGTTGGACGAGAAGGCCTGGCTCGCAGTCTTCGCTCTAATTCATCCCAAAGGTGCTCTATCGGGTTGAGGTCAGGACTCTGTGCAGGCCAGTCAAGTTCTTCCACACCAAACTCGCTCATCCATGTCTTTATGGACCTTGCTTTGTGCACTGGTGCGCAGTCATGTTGGAGCAGGAAGGGGCCATCCCCAAACTGTTCCCACAAAGTTGGGAGCATGGAATTGTCCAAAATCTCTTGGTATGCTGAAGCATTCAGAGTTCCTTTCACTGGAACTAAGGGGCCAAGCCCAGCTCCTGAAAAACAACCCCACACCATAATCCCCCTCCACCAAACTTCACAGTTGGCACAATGCAGTCAGACAAGTACCGTTCTCCTGGCAACTGCCAAACCCAGACTCGTCCATCAGATTGCCAGATGGAGAAGCGTGATTCGTCACTCCAGAGAACGCGTCTCCACTGCTCTAGAGTCCAGTGGCAGCGTGCTTTACACCACTGCATCTGACGCTTTGCATTGCACTTGGTGATGTATGGCTTGGATGCAGCTGCTCGGCCATGGAAACCCATTCCATGAAGCTCTCTACACACTGTTCTTGAGCTAATCTGAAGGCCACATGAACTTTGGAGGTCTGTAGCGATTGACTCTGCAGAAAGTTGGCGACCTCTGCGCACTATGCGCCTCAGCATCCGCTGACCCCGCTCTGTCATTTTATGTGGCCTACCACTTCATGGCTGAGTTGCTGTCATTCCCAATCGCTTCCACTTTGTTATAATACCACTGACAGTTGACTGTGGAATATTTAGTAGCGAGGAAATTTCACGACTGGACTTGTTGCACAGGTGGCATCCTATCACAGTACCACGCTGGAATTCACTGAGCTCCTGAGAGCGGCCCATTCTTTCACAAATGTTTGTAGAAGCAGTCTGCATGCCTAGGTGCTTCATTTTATACACCTGTGGCCATGGAAGTGATTGGAACACCTGAATTCAATTATTTGGATGGGTGAGCGAATACTTTTGGCAATATAGTGTATGTCGATCCAAAACTGCCAGGTTGCCCATGGACTTGCCGATGACCTGCGCAGTGACTTTCGTGGCATGCAACACTAAGTCTGTAGCGGTGCGGAGCTCTTTGAATGTCTCTGGATTGAAGCATTGCTCGTCCATTTTCTTGAGGAGCTTGGCTTGAAATACCTGGAGCATCGCCATTGCGTGTAGTGTTGATCCAACTTGTCATGCCGCTGAGTAAACTTTTCCAGCCAGTGCGGACGTTTGTCGACACGGCTTGGAAGGATGAATGGGGCGTGATTTCCAGGCCCTGTTACTTGCTATGCAGAGGTGTACCGCTACTGCCTCTTCCACAGGGGGAAGTTGGGCATAACAGTTTTCTTCCCCATGATCCACATTAGAGAGGATGGCATCACTGCATGAGCGTGCTGAGAAGGGCACGTGCCAGGACTTAGACAGTTCGTTATGAACTTCGGGGAAGAATGGGGCAGATTTGCGGAACGCGGCCGCTTGACGGCATCCGGACTGCAGGAACCATTCATCGAGGTGAGACTGTTCAGGTTCCTCTGGGGTAGACCACTCAAGGTTAAGCTCTTTGACCATCCACGTAAGTATACGAAGCATCTCCCAGTCAGTGGCGCATGCACGCTCCTCGCCCTCGCTGGTTTAGGGGCAGCAGCATCATCCACTGACCACTGATGCAGCGAGAGACATGATATCTTCATTATCATCCCCAGCGTCAGAATCGCTGAATGAGATGAGGCTGCAAGCTCTTTCAGAGGGCCGGATATCGTCTTGCACATAGCGTATCAGAAAACATGTGCTTCGTGGAGATTGAGGGGCTTGCGGTGTGTGTGCTGGAATGAGGACCACCTTAAATTCATCCTGCTCGACCTCGCGGCCCCCCATGCCTCCTCGTGTGAATCCTCGGGTATCACAGAAGAGGCGGGTGGGAGGGTGCATGAGGCTGAATCGTCCCTCAGAACAAGAGCGATTCGCGAGCGAAACATCTTGAGACTCATGCCCTCGCAGTGAGGACTGTCTGTCTCCATGAGAGCTGACTCTGCGTGGGCCAGACAGTAAATGCAGCTACTGTATCATGCTGATCTGATGGCGGGATGTGCCTCTAGCACAAGGAACACTTATGGAACGACATCTTTAAAAAGACACGAACATGTAAGCAACTCTTTTAGATAAATAAATATATAAATAAATATACATTTATATTTATATCACACAATATACAATACACAATATGCAATTGCTTTGTAAGGATACACAACACCTGCCGAAGCGCTGCGGGGAATCAGGATGCTGAGGCCCGTTCACCAGCGAAGCGTCAAGCGGCAAGGCGGAGTGATGTTCGCTGGAACACTGCAGGGGAGCGGAGAGTCTTCTCGTTGCATGAATATTCCACACGCTGACTCATATATATCGACGGTGAAGGGTAGAGGGCTTCTAGACAAGAGATGATCGCTGTCTTGAAGGAAGAAATTCTGAGGAAATGGTGTTTGTGCACCTGTTTTTATAGTGGACAGTTTCGTTCCAAAATAGGCAGGGCTCAAACACCGTAGCCAATATTAGAATATTGGCGTTATTGTAGAGAGGTTTCAACTAGGTTGTGTAAGAAGGCACTCCCCATATGCGTTAATAAATGCAATGTCAAGTGTACTGAGTCGTAAGGGAACTAATATGATATCATATACCATCAGCAAATATGCGCATATCTTAAGACAGATGTAATAAACAAACCTCACAAAACTTGAGCAGATCCAGCATCCTGTGGAACACATTACATTTATTTACCTCTAAAGCACATATTCTATCAGCCTTTCCTTGGCAGTTCCATGTAACTTTTAACTTTCTTTTCTAATGATAAAAGGTAAATATCAATAAAACTTCTATTATACTGTCTGCAAATAAGCCGATATCTCGTTTAAACAGAATCTCATGAAAATCCTGTGTTTTCTTCCCGTCGAGAGCTTATCTAATATCTTCCTCTGAAGAATCAAAACTTCAGGATCAGGATCAAAAGGTCCTCTGATTCACAAATCATGACGGTCAGTCCATGACAATCCAAGCAGGTGATCCAGGCCATTTAAACTGTCAGGAGATTGCTGAATAAGATTGCTGGATAAGAGACTATTTAGCAGAGATGGGCCACTTCTATTAAAATGAATGGGAGGAATTGGAAAGCCCAATCAAGAGGCTCTAGCACCCAACGGATTTAGAAAGGACGTCCCACCTTACAGTTAAAAGAGCCAATCACCTTTTAGATACAGACATTGCCTGTCAATCATCTTGAGAATGTGCATGCGTATTCTAATTTTTTTGTGTAATCTGAGGTAAAGAAACACAATTTATGATACCAGCATTGTCAGATTTTACTGCTGATTTGAAATATACTCTTTGATCGTAATCTTGACCAACCATTTTTAAGATTTCGGTGTTCCCCCAAGTAGATAGTAGCTGCACTGGCATGACTGGAAATAGTCTCTTGGGAGTGTTCCAAAGATGGCTGCCAGTGGACTGACTTGCTAGAAAGCCTTTGGCTGGATCCGCACGTGAGTGCATCTTCAAAGTAAAAGCGCTTCACGTGTGCTATAAGTAAATGTCTTATTCACTATGCACTATATGTACAACTGGTTTGATTCTGTATTTTTTGAGTAAATGCCATTGTTAATGCGCACATGCCATCCGTGGTTGCTGGACTACTGTGTATACTGTTATTTCCCTCTTCCTAATATATTAACAATTTCTTCATGTGCAAATAAATTACAAAAATTTGATGACTAAACAGAAATCAGAAGAAACTGATATCTACCATTTAAAATACAATATTATTTTTTTTAGACGATTTTTTACAAAGATAAAGTTATAGTGCTAAGTAAGTGTAATTAAGTAATTTTTTTGCAATTTTATGTTTATGTTATTTACTATATTAAATTGTGTGATATATTGCCATTGTATCAGCCTATCGGCCACCCTGCTCTCTGGATATCGGCATCGGCCATTAAAAAACCCATATTGGTCGACCACTAATACAGTATATTAAATACTTTTGCTGCCTTCAAATGGACCTGGGAAGCTCTTACCTCCGACTTGGGTATTCGTTGTCAAGCATTCAAGTGGGAAACAAAATACAGAAGAAGCGAAACTCAAACAAATACACAATGAATGACGGCAAAATCTCTTTTTATGTTGTACCGGTTATTTAACAAGTGAATAAACCTACATCATCATTTATACATGACATATGTGTTTTATTAATGCATGATATCTAACCAATTAATTATTCATTTGCTTAAAACAAACACGAAGCGTGAGTCATTAGTTGACTGTCATATATAACTAATTAATATTATTGAAAATTTTAAATCATTGCTTCCCATCATCTTTTATGTCAACACGCCCTTTCCAAAATCCCAACTCGGAAACTCGGGTATCATTTACATTTCCGACTTTCCCACTCGTTAATCAAGTTCACTGGGTCAGTCATGTGCTTGGAACTCATAATTAAGATATATCCAATTTTAATTATAATGTTTTATTTTTTTTATTTTTATTTATGAGTAAAATAAGCTCTGTGGTTAACATTACTTGAAGATACTTAACTTAAATTACACACAGTCATACCTCAAACGTGAATTTTGAAAACGTTTAAAAAACATTTATGTTACTAATAAGTTGCTAAATAAGGACTACAACTACCACTAGCATGTGAGTGTAGTGCCTGATGGAAATCCACTGTGGTCCTTATCTAGCAACTTGTTGACTATATGTAATTAATGTTGTAAATGTCCAGGTATCTTCAAGTAATGTTTACCACAGATGTTTACTCGTAATCCAAAACTGCCAGTATAAAAACCCATAGGAAAATCCTGAAGGAATCCATGACTCGAGAATGTTAACTCTCTTCCTATTTTGGATAGAATTTTGTAATTTTTTAAACAAAAATGTACTTTTGGATTTCTCAGTGTTGTTTCAGGATGTGTTGTTTGGTTTTTATAGCATCAGATAAACAAAAAAGGTTAAGTATTTTATTATTAATCTTTTGTGAATTCAGTAGCCTAGTCAAAATCCCTTATTTATTGTATTTGAAAAAGAAGTCGAGCAATAAATCCACTTTACTTCACCTTCAAAGAACACCAAATCTCTTAAGACTGTAAACCTTTAAAATATTTTGTTAAGTGTTGATACTTAATATTTTATGCTTTTATACCTGGTACTTTCTAATGTATATTATTTAATCAAGTCTGTACACTTGCACTTTTTTCATGTATGTTCTTTTTATATATCCTGCAACAAACAATCAAGAAAGGAAAGCTATTTCTCTTCCGTGTTTTTGGACTACAACCTGAACAGCGGATATTATAGCTTTCAAATTAAGGTCCTCGTTATTAAATTCATGTAGGTCACATATATACTATCTGACAACATTTAAACGACCTTAAAATGTAATGCAATATTAATCAGTTAAATATTTAGCTTATTTCAGTTATTAATACTTTTTTTAAAGAGTAAAAGTACAAGTCTGTTTTCTGAAGAGAAAACACGCATGCGCACGTTAAACTTACGTCCTGTTTTCGCAGTGGTTTCTGGGACTGATATATCACAGACATGGCGTCTCGTGCGCTTGCACACTCTGTGCGCTCCATCGCTCGCGCTGCTGCAAGGTTTAATGAGGGCAGTGTGCTCACGAGATCCGCCTGTGCACCCCTCGTCTCAAACCAACGACCACTCTCTGTCATTTCATGCAATCAGCGGACGAGGTGTACTGAACTAGTGCGGGTGAGCGTTTGTCTGCGGCCTGCCTACTAGTGCTGTGACCTACCTGTGTCTGTCCTACATATCTATTCATGCATGAGAGCTGGCAACCATACTTCCAAACATTTGTTTATGTCATACAGTTTACGTCTTCCACATTAGTTATGGTTGTTTTAAGATGTGACCCAAAAGCCTGAAAATCGAACCAAAATGTTTTTATAGTACTAAACAGCTGATCTGTTAACTGGATGATGTAGGTCCCAGACTGTTATTTTATTAACTCTTCTGCAAAGGTTAATAAAATGCACAAGAACAATAAATGACACATATCATGGCTTTGATTTTCCTGACTCTCTTGATAAAAGTGCAGTTTATGATGTTTGTTTTGCATGTGTTTAGATTACAGGACCCTCTGTTCAGCTGTGTCGACATTATGGGGATCTTCCACCCCTCACAATAGAGAGCGTCCGAGACCGTGTTATGTACGTCCTAAAACTGTATGACAAGATCAATCCAGAGAAGGTGAAAGAGACTTAACACATTGTTTTTTTTTCGTTTTCATTTTTATGATCTTTTTTCTGAGAATTTGTAACAATTCAATATTTTCTTCATGCATATACATTAATAGCATCAATTCTTATATGATTGACTTTTCCCCCTAAGCTTCAGACATCGACTCATTTCATGAAAGATTTGGGACTGGACAGTTTGGACCAAGTGGAGATTATAATGGCTATGGAAGACGAGTTTGGTTAGTATGGGTTTGTTCCTGTAAAAAGTCAATATCAATTTCTTTGCTGCTGTACATCAAATATTATGTAGTTCATCATGCAAATTTAAAATGGATCAACATTTAAATAATTGTGCTCAAAAAACACTGTTCCATCCACAGGATTTGAGATCCCAGATGCAGAGGCGGAGAAGCTTATGACTCCTGCGGAAATCGTACAGTACATTGCAGATAAAAAAGATGTTTATGAATAGAGGCATATCATATGGTAAGTATTGCCTTTCTATAGATTGTAGGTAACACGGTTCGTTGGTATTTGTAAATTAAATGGCTATTTTCTTAACTAAAGTCTAATGTTTCCCCTTTTCTTTCTCAGGTATGGAGGATTGACTCTGTATTAAAACAATATGGACTTTGGATCAACTGTATTTGGGCAGTGTCCAGATTCTGTTGTACTTTTTTCTGTCTCTGACTTATGGAGTCAACTGCCTTGTCCTGTGTTGCTGTATTGTGGCTATAAACTCTTGGGAGCTTGAGCTGAAAATAAAGCAGAGACAAAATGGTAATTCAGTGGTTTCTTATGTAAAAATGGGGACTCACTAGTCCCTCTAGTGTTTGAGGAGTATTACTACTACCCAAAAATGATTCATTATTTACTCACCCTCCCACATTGTTTACCCAGACTGTACTGTTACACAATGAAAATGAGTGGTTGTGTTCTATCATCATCATCTGAAGGACAATACAACCTGCATGACCCTAAAACACACCAAATGTTCAAATTAATATTTAAGTGTTTTTACCCTGCTTGAAAATTAAGCAATATATTGTTTAAGAAACAGATAAAGAGAAATAAACCAGTGGTGGCCCGTGAGGGAATTTTTTTTATGAAGGCTGATATGTAAATATTGATTGATCAAACCAATGAAAGATTGCTGGTTTTTTGCAGAGAATTATGATCCTATACACAGATGAGCTCTGTTAAAGACTATTAAAATAGTCTTGACAATTAAGCAGTTTGAATCTTTCTGATCACCAACCCAACACTTGTCAATATAGATGAATAGATCAAATCATTCGTGCAGTCCCATCTACAGACTGACCCATTTAAAATGAAAGGACAGACCCAGTTAACATCAATTAACCAGGTGAAGAGCAACTCCACCCTCCGCTCCATTAAACAAAATATATTTCCTTCAGTCTTTCACTTTTGAGATCCTTCAATAATTTGGATTTCATTGATATTTGGCTAAATGTCACTTTCGTCACACCTGTCGCCTTAACCACAACCAGGCTTGAAAGGTTACTTCAGATAATAGAGTGCTATAGTGCCCGCCCACTTTTTCAGTTGTCTGGGTTCCGGAAGTATTTATCCCATTAATTTTTTCAGTAGGCATTTCATAAAATCCCTAAGAAAAGTGTTGTAAGCCATGAACCATACCAACCAGCTCCAAGATGAATCACAACATTACACCTTAAAACATATCTGTAATTTTAACAGGAAAATTATGTAAAAATGCAACAGTAAAAAAAAAAAAAGAAATGTTATTGGTGGTGGTAAAATTTTTTTTAATATAAAATCAATGTTTATTGCATTATTTTAGTGTCACGTGTTACCCTGATGGTGTTTTGTATTTGTTGGGTAACACTGTATGTATTAATTATTTCTCCTGGAAGGGACACTCGATGAACTGTGTCATCTTGTGGCCGTTTGTAGTTACTACAGTGATTTAAAATACATTTTAAAGTGAAAAGCAGACTTTTATATTTCCAGAAGTTTAAAATGTCAAGTTTATAGCATTTAAGAGTATAAATGGTAGTAAACCGTAGGCATCAAAGTGACATCCCGTTGGTAACCATAAGGACTTAAATACTGATCTGTTTCTCACCCACACCTATCAAATAACTTCTAAAGACATAGATTTAACCACTGTAGTCGTATGGATTACTTTTTTTTTGCTGCATTTATGTGATTTTGGAGCTTCAAAGTTCTGCCCACCATACACTTGCATTGTTTGGCCCAAAAGAGCTAAGTTTTCTTCTAAATAGCTTCATTTGTGTTCTGTAGATGAAAGAAAGTCATAGACATCTGGGATGGCATGAGGGAGATTAAGTAATGAGAGTATTTTTATTTTTGGGTCAACTATCCATTTAGTAATTATTTTAAACACAAGGGGTACCTGTAACGGTTCGATTTTCTGATATAGATCAGTTCTGTTGTCACTGTGATTGTCAACTAACAAACACCATGAGTGTTCAACATATCATACACCAGAGATGTGTTCATATACAAGAGCGATATATCCAAAATTAGCACCAAAAGCCTTTCAGTGACAAGTCGTAAACATTTGGTCATTTGAAGGAGTCTAAACGCCGCCACTTCATGAAAAACTGTTATTTTTTTCCCCCTGTAAATACTGTTGTCATGAAGAGTACATATCTCTGATGAGATATTCAAAAGATTGGACAGATTCGCGCCGTGTTAATTGAGACTGCGAGCGCACACATGTACTGTGTATGCACGCGCGCGCAGACCGACCGTCGCTCTCATAACAGCCATGCTCAGATATTATTTGTTGTTTTTATTTATTTATTTGTAACATCCTCTTTAAGTTGAATTCCCCTCTAATGTGATTAAGCAATGTAGAAAACATACAGATTTGATAGGCTGCTAATAAATATATTTCTGCTGATAAAAATTTCGGAGTAGCGCTGCTCAACAAAGTTGTTCACATAGATATCTACACATAGATACCCCATTCGACCGCTTTGGACATATCAACTTTTTCGCCATCTTGGAACGGTCAACATTTCGCTGCGTTCCAAATAGAATCGGATGTGGGATATTCCACTTGATATCTCCGATCTCCTACCATAAAGGTATTCCATTCCCAGATGCGCCTAAGATGACTTGTAAGGAAACGAAACTGTAACGCTCCCGTTACCTTAGCAGGTGTTCGGCTATCACAGAGACGTCTCCTAGCAACTTAGTTGATAAACAATGCTGAAGAGCTAACATTTGTGCTACAGGTGTACGATTTTCAAAAGAGTGTATAATTTACCATGTTTTGAACACCTGCTACACTAACGTTTGTTAAACACGCTTTAATATCATGTAATGTAGGAACGTTGACTCATTTATCGATATTATTTAATACAAGTGAATGTTTATAACTTAACTTTATAACTTTAGTGCATCTTCCTGGGTGCCGACATGACAGTGTGACGTCACACACCTTCATCTCAGCGAAATTGGAGTTAAAAATGTCTGCACAACTTTCCAAGTTGGAATTACCACTTCAAGTGGCTTTCCATTGCACTTTTCCGAGTAGGAAGTTGGAAAATCCGACTTTCCGAGTTGAATGGAACACAGCATAATGGTGTGTTCCATTTACCTCAGATGTCGGAGCTGGGAATGACGTCACACCCGAGTTGACCTTGTTCCAGTACACAAGTTGGAAAACCAAGATGGAAGCGTCTAGGCAAACCTTTGTTGTGCTTGTGTAACGGTGGCCATCTGATAGATAGCTGTGTAATGTGTATAAACCTCACTCTCCTGACCTCAAAAGGTGCACTTGCGACTGACACTAGAGGCCGTAGCCTTTAGCCTCCTTGTTAGCACACCCGCCTCTCATGCCGGAGATGCTGGGTCGAGTCCCTTACGGAGCGGGTAGAGCAGGAGCGTCACAATGGTGCCGTGACCTGGATGGGAGTGAGTGTAAAGGTGTCCAGCTGATAGATAGCTGTGTAATGTGTATAAACCTCACTCTCCTGACCTCAGAGGCTGACGCTCATGCCCGAGACGCTGGTTCGAGTCCTGTACGGAGCGGGTATAGCAGGAGTGTCACACTTGCTCTTTCGGAATACAAACAGGGTAGGGGAAGTAGCTATTGTTAGCAATATCAGTTGATAAAAAAGTGGTATTTTGCACAGATAATGCCGAAGTATTTTGTCCAGATACAGGTTGGATAGTACTGTGTGCACCACTGAGTTTATTGAGACACAGACAAACAGAAGTGCTAATAAATAATATATTACTAATGTTTCACTTACTGTTGATGCGCTGAGCGGCCATTTTGGATTCTGAAGTCGGGGTTGTTGCAGTTCCTCTGAGTTTCCGAGTCGGAACTCCGACTTGAGGGCGTTCCAGTTAAAATTTCCAACTGGGAACTCGGAATTTCTGACTTCCACAAGAACTCACACCAGCCACAATAATGCTTTTAACTGAAAATCGTTCTGCCTGTGGTTGTAAGTCAAGTCAAAATGTATTTCTATAGCACATTTAAAAGCAACAGAGTTGCACCAACGTGCTGTACAAAAAAAAAAATCGTATAAAAATCAACTGCCAAAGACTTGCAGATGCATGGTTAACTGCTTTCGTGTGATTATGTATTGACTTTGACCTTTCCAATATGGCGGAAGGCTTATGTATAGCATCCCAAATGAACAGCCGCTGAGGCATCTGTTTTTTTTTTTTTTTTTTTAAATCTAGATGTTTATTCTTAGTGCTTTTTTGAAAAGAAAAACAGGTTCAAAGGTTCAAATTCTACATCAAGTAATTAATTACTTGTTTTTTGTGCATTAAGAGTACTCGACTACAAAATTACTTGAAATTCCCAGCCCTAGAATTTACGCTCAGTTGTCACTGAAGCACTTCTTTTTTTTTTGGGAGAACATATTTCTATGGTCCTGTGTGTAATAGTATTATTTTTACCCCATCTCATTTCACCTTGCACAGAGGAAAACTTTTAGCAATTTAGCCTATAAATGTGTGCCCTGAAGGAAGTAACAGAATGAAGTGGCAGTCTTCATAATGCTCAAAAAGCATTTGGATAAAAAAAAAAAAAAAAAAAAAATTCTATTAAATTTAATCTCAAAAGCAAGAAAGTTTAAGAAACATTTTAAAAAAACAATTATAATCGGTAAACTTGCGTATTATGGTAGCTAAACCTAAAGGTACCTCAATATACCTCTTTGGTGATGTGTAACTTTAATCCTTGACACTGGTTCAGCATATATCTAGATCGTTAGAACTAAGACTCTTCTGTATTTGCATGCATTATAAAAGTTAAAAAGAAAATGAGTTAAATTTATGGGTATACACAGTAAAAGTATGATTAAATAGGCGGGTTATAAACAAAGCACAACTCTGCACACCATGTCACTGTTAGGCTTTATTGCGGGTTGTACCCAAATTAAACAGCTTTGTATTCTGATATCAAGATCAGGACTTTACAAACAGTTATTATCAGTCTACAAGTACAGCCAACAAAAGACCTAAAATCTACTCTAATCTCAACTACCTCGTTACATATGCACTTAAGGGTACTACAATTGAAAACCAAGCAACAAAGAGAAAAATATTACAGCATTACAGGAAACATTCATCACTACACATTTGAGTATCTACCATGTATTATTAGACTAAACCTTGTGTCAATTGTTACCAATACAAATAAGGATTGTCCTTCAAAAAGTGCAGTTCCCCAAGTTAAAATTCTAAAGATGACCCCAGGAAGACGCTGAAAAGAACTTCCTGCTCATTAAGTAATCTTATTGATGTTTATTTCTAGTCATTTTCAAACAGTCTAACAAAGCAGTGTGCATATAGGTTACATGTGAGCAAACTATTTCTTGACAGACCTCTAGAAATGTTGGAGTTGAGAATTTGCTATTCCACAGACCATTCTGTAAGGACGGCCGTGAAATGGAAATGTTAATGCACCCTTCATTTGCTAAAACTGGCCAATTTGTGACAAAAATAAAATCAATTTCAATCATGGCACATCATTTTTTTTAATCCTACCACTACTGTAGTTAGGATTTTATTAAACAAAAGAAAGACACAGAAGCCTCACCATACACTGCATAGACTTTCTTAGAATTTCCCCATGGTGGAAGTTTAGATTTAAACTCACGTTCATCCATTTCTTGTGCTGGTTTTTCTAAAGCTTTTCAGGGTTTATAATGACATGACAGCAATACTCACAGTTTAAGTCAATTGCCTTAGCACATTGTTCAACAGTAGGAACCATTTAAAAGACATGGGTATATTTGCTCACAGGATAAATCAAAAAAGAAATGACATTTTGAGTACAAAAGTAGAATGTCAGGCCAAGTAATTTTTTCCCCTCTACTTACACCTGGCTATAAAAATGGGGATTGTACATTGCTCATGTATATCCTCAAAACATCCATTTTGCAAGTGACTTTTGAAGCATATACATTGTCCAGCTTTTACAAAAGAACAAGTCCCTTTCCTCCCCCTACTCCGTAATTTGGCATGACAGTGAATCATCAAAATGTCTAAGCATGACAGTTCCAAAAACAAACAGCTGCACATATATTTAAATAAAATTAAGAGGGGGAAAAAGTAAAGAAAAGAAAAATTAAAACTGGAAATAAACTGGGTGCCAATGGCTTTTCCCTATGCTTTCAAAGTTCACTTCAGAAAACAATGCATGAATAATAGGGAAATTAGCAAGTTTACAAAGACAGCAAGGAAGAACCTATTCAGAACCATTGGTAAAGCTCAGCACCAACCTTCCAGACCATGACTTACTAACACTACCATGGACACATACAAACATGTAACTCTAAAAGACTTGGAGCAATCCACATTGAGGGAGTAAATAAAGTCACGGCCATCTAATAAGTGATTCCTGCAGTTATACGCCTTCAAGACAGACTGCATTAATATACAAGAGGAGAACACTAGGGCTCCAGATGAGCAGGAATGGAGTGGACCACTCTAGCACGCAGGCACAAACACGTGCTGTCTCACACCTTAATCAGTATAGAAAATGTACATGAACAATAAGAGACAAACAAAAAGGCAAAGTCCTTGTCCAAGCCATCCAGTTGTCCAAAGCTACACTCTGCCCTCAGAACACAAAATACAGTACAAGCTTTTTTTAGTTCATTATATACACCAAGTGCAATTCCAAAAATAAATTTTCGGCTTTTGTAATATTTTTTTCTCTCCAAAACGACCTCTTTTCCAATGTTTCACTTTAAAATGTATCAAACAAAAATGAGATAAGCCAGGTATGGAATTAAGTAAACAAATCCTTTGATTGAAGTATATTTGGTAAAGCAGTTATTTAAAATGGTTCAATACTGGCACACAACCATAAAGTCAGGGTAATACTCAGGGTTTTGTACTATTTGAGTGATTAAATATGGATAACTTAACACATCAAGCAAAGTTCTACTTCTAAAATAAAATTAAAATGGAGAAAAACAGCTTAAACATATTAAGGTCCATGGCTTAGCCTAATGCTGACATCTTTCTCTCCCTCTCGCTCTTTGAAGCGTTTCATAAATTGTGCACCTAAAATATAGTACAATAAAAAGGTAAATAATCTGTAAATCTATGCACTTTATTTAAATGCAAGTACTTAAACTACCAGCAATAGATTACATTCACCTCTGATTTAGCCTTCCTTGGCCACAAGTACAGAGGCAAGCCATTTTCAATGACAAACCAGCTTTGAGGAAGGGGGGGGTGTCGGAGGGGGAAATGGGGGGAAAAAAACAAAAAATTCAAAATAAAATGATAATGAGCAGCCAAAACATTGATTTATTAATATTGTAAGGAACTTCAGATTAACAACCAAACTGTACACGTTACAATCATTTTCTATTTGTAAACAGTTAAAAGCCACTTGACTTGTTGCATCTTCAGACACAATTTGAATAAAGGCAATGAAATGTGGATGACTTTTGCACTGTTAAAATAACCAAAAAATTATGCTCTTTAACACCAGCTCTGGTGATAAAGAAAAAAATATATAGAACAAAATGTATATGCAAATTATCCAAAACATTACTTCAGACAAAGCGATTCTGTAGGCCGAGTCATTGGCTACAGTATGCATAGTTACAGATTTCTGCTTTCTTATGACATTGACAGTTACTTCAACAATCACAGAGCGAAAAACATTGAGCCACTCAGTGGGAAAAGGGAAGGAGGACTAGATAGTGATTCAGCAAACCATATCCACTCATTAATAAAAAGACAGCATATTTGAAAAGAAGTATGTAGAATGTCTCCAGCTTAAAGCAGTTATTTGGCAGAGAAAAACTTACAGAGCTATAAGTAGTTTCAGTGCTAAAAGTTGGATTTACCTACAAGGAGTTTCTATGGGGGGAAACTGGCTATATTTCCTGAGAACCATGCTGGTTATTTAGCAGACAAGAGGAATAGATAAAATAACCAATGACATGGCCAAACACTGATCAGTATTCCCAGAGATAGAAAGCTTCGTCTTTATCCTCAACATTTTCTCTCTCTCTTTTTTTTATTTTTTATTTTTTATCATTTTTATGAGTTTTTTTATTATTAATATTTTTTTTTTTTTTTTTTACTTTTCATTTAAAATAAAGGAAGAATGACCATACTTTCCCCCTCAAAAAGTTTTGTAAACAAGAGGGCACAATGTGACGCCTCCAAAACAAAATTGAAAGCCTATTTTGAAAGTGCTGTTCCCCCTGGCTTGCAGGTCGGGTTTGCAAGTCACAGCTGTGGCTACAGTTTCTTACATTGCAGAGCTAAATTCTTTAGTTTTAAAACAAAATTGGTGCAATACTTATTTCTGTAATATCATCAGATAATCCTAAATCAGAATCTATATCTTCATCTCGAACTCCACAATACCACAATAAAGGTAGGCGTACATCAAGGCATAGTAGAGTGTACACTTTTAAGAACATCCTTGAGTAAACAACTACACTGGAACTGTCGGCTCCCTCCATATTGCAGATTATACTGAGAAAAACCACATTCAGTGCAAAGTTAAAAAAGCTCAAACTCCAACATTGTCAGCAAACAAAACGCAAATAATAAAAATAAACTAAACGAATTGGAATTCAAATAAACATGATGAAGAAACAGATGAGCTCAACTGAAGCTTTTTCTGTATGAAGAGCACTACCTGGAAGTGTAATACATCCTTTCACATTATAGAATTGGCCTGCATGATTCAAGTATTCAAACTGATATGTTTTGGGCTAAAACAAAGTGGACATATGTGCAGAAGAAAAGTATGTAACTTGTTTCTACAGGGTGACCCCGCATTGTTTTTTGTTTTGAAAGTGAAGAAAGTCTAACTAGTGCCAATTGATTTTTTCATATATGATATATATATGGTCATATGAATATGATTAACTATTTGACATTGAGGTCACGGGTTTGTTTTTTTTTTTTTTTTTTTTTTTTTAATGTTTTTTAAGTCAGAAGGTGAAAGATGCACTACATTGACTCCCCACCTCCTGTCAGGTGGTCAACAGGAAGGAAGGAGCTGATGGGGGAGGGGCAGTTGATTCCCCCTCCCTCACTGGTACTAGGGCTCCCCCACAGGCTCGTGGAGTAGTTGGGAACCCCCCAGAGAGAAGAGCCGTGCAGGTCTCCGCTTCCAGCTCCTGACAGCCCACTGACGTTCCAGTGATTTGGATCAGTGCGGTTCGGGAAGGGGTGAGAACCCTCAATGGATCCGATCCGGTTCTGAGAAGAACCCAGCGTTTGCCAGCTGGGAGAGGCAGTCATTGACTGACCTTGTGCAAAGAAACTATTAATTTCCTCTTCACTAGCAAACTCTGCAAGAATAGTAGTGTTCCCTAAAACACACCTGAGGAGGAAAAGCAGAGCCTTCATCAGTACAGAGCCTCAACTATCACAGTGTGTCTGAACTCCAGCATGGTAAAGCTGCTTTGAACAGAGGTTGCCGTGATATTAAACTATTTCATCCTTAACACACTAATCATCCATGCAAAGAGTAACCAAAGTAATCTGGCTACTGAATTGCATAAGTTAACGTTTTAAAGAAGCTAAATATTGTTCCAAGATGACAGTCAAGTCCTTAACCCTCTGATGAATATTTTACTAAATCACAAAATATTAAATCTGGCAACAGTTTATAACCAGGTTTTATGTGTTAACAATAGTTTAAGTTAATAGTTATAATTGACATGAACCATGATTGATTAAAGTCTTTATTTATCTGGGTTAATGTCAAAGAAATAATTCGCCCAAAAATTATATATATCTAAATATTTACTCACCCTTATGTCGTCTCAAACTCGTATGACTTCCTTTCTTTCACGGATAACAAAAAAAGATATTTTGATGGAGATTTGATTTCAAAATTTCAAGCTCCAAAAAGGACAAGGCAGCATAAAGGTAACCCATAAGGCACCAGTGGTTTAATCCATGTCTTCTGAAGTTATCTGATTTGTTCTGAGAACTGATCAAAATATAACTAATTTTTCACTATAAATCTTGACTTTAACAGTCTCCTTGGCGATCATGATTTTAAGCTTGATTACTACACCTAGCACTCTGCGCATGCATCATGCGCTAGTAAGGAGGCATGGAATTAAACCACTGAGTCTTAAGCCCAAAGTATACTTCGATTTTGACATGATTGCTTAGCGTTTGCGCCTAATCGAACTCTAGTCTGTCAAAGTATACTTCATTTGACTGTGCGTGCATACACAGGTGGTTGGGCACTACGACTGCTATGGGACACTGGTCTATTTCTCTTCAGGAGTTTAGACCCACAAAGATGTCTTTATATTCCTTCAGACTCAAGTTATACAAATGCAGGTATCTCCTGACCTCCTCATAGATATGCTCGTGACGATCTACTACTACCTTTGTCTCGTGATGTTTAGCAGCTAATACATCTTCTACCGCTTCTTCATGACAGCTATGGCTCAATTGTGAATTTTGCCACTTTGTGGACCCAGTAATTAGTCTAAATAATTCTAGGTGCATGTGCATACTGTGCGTTCAGAGTATGCACAGTTAGAAAAACCGGGCTGCACGCGTTCAATGCTCCAGCACTTTGCTGATGACTAAATGTGCGTCACGCATCCTGTACGCAGAGGCTTAGTGTTCACGTCTGACCAAAGTATACTCTGGGCTTTGTGCATTACAATTATGCTGGCTTTATGTCCTTTTTGGAGCTTGAACGTTTGGTCTCCATTGACTTGTATTGTATGGTTATATTTTCACATCATATCTCCATCAAAATATCTTTGTGTTCCATGGAAAAAAAGAAAGTCATAAGAGTTTGAGACGATATAAGGATGAGTAAATGATGAGAATTATATTTTTTTGGTGAACTATTCCTTTAACATCTACATGTACTATAAAAACATTTCCAACTTTTAAAATGTTAAAATTAACATTAGTTAATACATTGTGAACTAACATGACCGAACTACATTTATACATTTAACATTAACCAAGTGTAAATGTTTGTTCATGATATCTAATACATTAACTAATGTTAAAATACAGAACCTTATTGTAAAGTGTTACCACAAATCGTAATGATTATTTTTTCTTTAAAACAAGAATAATCAGTTAATCCCTAGTAAATATTCAAGAGGCACTTGCTGTATCACCTTTTTGTCAGCCATGTTAAATTAAAAATACAAATGATACAAACATAGAATTATGGATAACGATACGGTGGTCTGGATGGAACATCACACTTTAAAATAGCTTTTAAAGATTTGTCCACTGTAGAGGATACCACAAATCAGAGGGTTACATTTGAGGATTGTACCATAAACTTCAAAATGACAACCATGCCTCACAGGAACATGATATGAACTTGTTTCTTTCTGTCAGAGTAGTTACTGGCATTCATGGTAACACACTGTAAAGCCAAGATATGGACTTACATGTGCAGTGACTTTTGGGCTTTGGCCGCCTCCTCTTTAGAGCTGTAGCAGACGACAGCGTTGCCATGGGGAAGGTTCAGATGGAATGTGATCAGTGGACCATGCTGCATGCACAGAGTTCGCAAGGTGGAGCCATCAATCTGCAAAACATGGCCGGGACTATTGTTACCCAAAACAATAAGTTATATTTGACAATCAAAAAAAAAAAAAAAAAAAAAAAAAAAAATTCTTAACATGAGTCAGAAACTTCCCTTACCTGAGGTGTGAGGTTTTTCAGTACAAGCCAATTCGTTCTCCCTGAGCTGCTGTCACCCCAGCTGGTACCTGTGAATAAAGATTATTCCAAGTTTCTCTTTGTTTAATCTCTATTACATTGACACAATTAATATAGGGTGTTTTCACACTTGCTTTAATTGCTTTGTATTAACCGGAGCTTTGTTAGCTTCCGTGAATTAGGCCGGACTGCGTTCATACCAATTGCAAACCACAGCAGAGTTCACTTGAAAAAGTGAACTGAGGCAAGGTTCGGGTGGGGTTTACTTGTGTACACCGTGGTTCAAAAACCCGAAAACAAACGTGCCGAACTCTGATGTCAAATGAACTCCGGTCCGCACCGAAAGCCAGAGTGTGAAACTATCCATAATGTCTGTAGGTTCAAGGGAATACTATTTAATGTGACTAACCAGAGGTGAATCTGGATTCAGAGCTACCCCAGCCTGCCAGTCTCAGAGAGCTGTTGTCCCAAGATGAGGGTTGTTTCTGACCGGTCAGGCCAGGTGGGAGGCGGGATGGAGCAGAGATGCCTTTCGAAGGGAGAGGAACCTTCCACAGCTCGTGAGCCAAAGAGGTGTTGGTGACTATACCAGGAGACCATTTAGAGTCACTGTTTCTGGCTGCAAGGAGTGAAACAGAGATAAAGCTAGGAGCCTATTTAAGCCTCAGGACTGTATAGCTATGCTTGAGTAGTTGCCCACTTACCTGAAGTGCTTTGTGCTGTACTGCTGAGGGAACTATTGTGGTTGGAGGCACGAATGGATGTCCAGGCACTATTTGAAGGCAGCGTGGTGTTAAGTGATGAGGATGGCCCTAAAAGAAATTTATATTCCACTATAAGAAACAATACATACCCACTTTGTCAAAAAGAAAAAATTGTGTATCACTCCTTCCAAACTCCTTCCAAAACCCGATTCAAACCACATCCATATAACGTCATATATGTGTGCAATGTTATCTAAAATGCCTGAAAACACATTTTCGCTCACTCTCGCCTCTTACAGCAAACAATGTGCCATGTACTATGTAGTGAATTAGTGAACGAGTCAGTGGTTTTGGACACAATTTCCAGTTGTCATAGGAGAAAGTCTCTTGACATTCCGCTGAGACTTGACTACACTGTCTGAACAAATGGATCAGATTTCATCACTTGCAAAATGGCAGTCAGTCCTCAAAATCAGATTTGTAAACCAAATTGGATTTCTGTGCAGTGTGAATAGCCTTCAGAAAATTATACTGATAGTTGACCTTTACATTTATGTATAATAAACCGCTTACCATTGTTTCTGTCCCTGAGGTGATCAACATCCCGGACTGTATTAATGGAGAGATTATTAATCACACTGCCAGGAGTGACAAATGGGTCAGTTTCAGGATCAATGTTTGGATATCCTTTCCAGGGCTCACCAGGACGGAATTCTGCCAATCAAACATGACTTTGTGAGCTTTGATTCATTCCACAATGCCACACTTTTTGTTCTTTGTGATATTTTTATTTCAATATAAGACTTAATTGAGATACGTGGGTCATCTATAAAGCATGTATAGAGTGACTGCATCCAAACCTGGTGGCCAGTTGACATTAGTGGAACCATGAGGTGATTTGGCACGGCTGGGCCAGCCATCTCCCACAGAGCCAGGAGGACTAATGGGAGCATTACTGGCATTGATGAAGTCATATGGACCAAAGGGTGAATCTTCAAGCCTCAGGCCAGATGTTATAGCACCTATATCAGGAACATATGCCTCAAATAAGTCTCACATTTTCACAAATGCATTTGATAAACATAAGCTAACGCATAGTTTAATTACAAAAAAAGGAAACATGAAATGGTGAAACTCACCAGATTTGCTGGGGTTTTGATCAAGTGGCGAGTTGACGGAAATGTCCATGGCAGTCCACTTCTTTAGACGGGACTGTGGCTCCTTAAAACCAACACTACTGATGTCGAGGTTGCTTACATTCAAGTTTGAGTTCAAGCCTAGAGGAACAAACCAAAAGAATCATTAAAGTGTTTTATGAGAAAAGATCTCTTTCCAGAAATACTTAATTTCATTTAAAGATCTTTTTCAGTATGCATGAATTCACAGCAGCTAAAAAAAGAAAAATGATTCAATAAATGGTAACCCTTTACAGCACTTATTAATCTTGGTTAATGTTAATTTGAATATATACCAATACATTTTTAAAAGTACAAGTTGCACATGTTAACATTAATGAATTACAAACCAAAATGAACAATTGCACTTATAAATTAACATTAACCAAGATTAATAAATGCTGTAAAAAATATTGTTCATTGTTAGTTCATGATACCTAACCCTTTTACTAATTTCAACAAAATGTTATTATAAAGTGTTACCCAATAATTTTTAAAACACCCATTAAAGGGGGGAAACATGGGGAGCAGCAGCACACAAAGAAAAAATAATTATGATCTTATGATTGTCAAGCAGCAGAAATTATAAGTAGAAGCACCATACATATGCCAGCCAAACATTGGATTCTCAATCAAATACTAAGGGACCGAACTTAAAGGTCTGCAAAATTGCAATTTTTCCAATATAAATAAAATGCATTGGGAAATTTGTTTGGGACAACAAAATGTGTATTCACCTCTTGCTGGCAGAGAGCTGCTGTCAGGACAGAAGTTCTTTCCTACCCGAGGGTTGATGGGAGAGCCTGGCACCATGTGGCCATTGCTCAGAGGAGGGGCTAGGAGGCTATGACTTTGTCTAATGCCAGCTGACTGATAGCCTGACATGTCAGAGGCAAACATCGTGTTGGGCTTGGCAGCTTGGTGCAACATTGAGTCAGTCTGGCCTAAATTAAGATGGGGAGGACACCCACCTAAAGGGAAATTACTGAACGAGCTCAGGGAATTTTGTTCTTTCTGCAGGTCAGAGGCATTGGGGGGCATGAAGTTCTCCATATAGGACTTGAAGCTGGGCTGGTGCAGTGAGGGTGGCTGGGGGGAAGTCTGCTGCTTCCTCAGGGAGGGATCGAGATGACGGGAAGGCTGGATCATCTGCTGGGAAGGGCCCAGACCACGACCCTAAATAAATCACATATGGAAAATGTCAAACGAGCTAAGAAAATAAAACCAGGGATTAGAGATGGAACTAACATTTTTTTTTTGCAGAATGTTATAGAATACAGAAACAAAGTCCTATTATTTGTTCCAGAGTGAAAAGGTTCTTTTTAAATGCTGGTCACCAGTAAATAGAAATCATAAGTGGGCCAAAATAATCACAAACCTGCTGTTCCTGTTGCTGTCGGCTGTTAACAGGCATGGCTCTCTGGTTTTGCGCTTTTTGCTGAAGGAGGAGGCGCTGGAAAAAAGAAAAAGAACTGTAAATGTGGCTCAGAACACCACAACTTATCACTTAAATCTTTACAAAGCTATTACTAGAATGCACTTGCAGTGAGATCAATACCTGTAACTGATTAATCTGAGAGAGTTGAGAGAGTTGGTTGAGTTGGGTCAGCTGGTTCAGCATAGCCACCTGCTGTGGGCCAAACAGAGGGTTCAGACCTCCATTATTGGGAGAGTACTTAAACAGGGATGGCGGGACCTGACAAAAGAGCATACACATTCGTTTTGAATCTGCATGGTAATTTCTATCTAAAAATAAAGATGTAAATAAACAAATATGGTTTATTTATATAAAATGTATAGGCTTTTTAGATGTTCCAAATTAGTTATTGAAAAACAATTATTTAGCCATTTATCTCTAGAATATTCGCAGCAATCATCCATTAGCCAGTCTCTTTGTGAATGGACACAAAACAAAAACACAAAAAAGAACAAACAAAACTAAAACCAAACAAAAAACACAAACAATATGGTCCTCAAATCATCATTTTGATGGCTTAGCACTAGGAATTTTCAGCCATGTGTTTGAATTTGTAACAACTACAATAAAATAAAAACATGAATGAAATCATATTTACACTGCAATTGTAACCATGTATTATGTTGCAAAAAAGTTATCTGGCAAGTAATTCTTAGCAAATCTACTCATTTGGCACTTGGCAAGTATTTTGGACCCTTCATAGCCAATTGTGCCTACTAGGCACTGGTCTTACCTGAGAGGGCAGTAGTGGAGGAGGCACTTGGTTGCGTAGACTGGACTGAGTGGAGTTCAGAGGTTGTGCTGGAGGCTGCTGGGTGTTCCGGCCTTGTGCTGCTGCATTACTGACACCGTACATGTTTACATTCTGCAAGCAAACACAAACACACCATACATGAATAATGAGCATCCTGCTGTCCATTTCATTCACAGCTTCAGCACACAGGGAGCAGTATGCACTAACTCACCTGCCTAACAGAGGCAGAGTTTGGATGGTGAGGCCCTGGCAAGCTGCACTGGCTTGGCTGTGCATTATTTGTTGGGGAAAAGCTGATATTCTGCATGGAGTTTGGGGACTCTTCTGCTACAGAGCTATCATATACAGGCATTGAAAGCTGAAGCACAACCACAGGCCAAGCAGAAAGAGTAGCAGGACAGCAGTGAAGCAAGAGTGGTCAAAGTGGACACCAGGCCACCAGAGAAAGACATCAACAGCCACAAAAAAGAAAAGAGAAAGGCTATGTTAGCATCCTCTTTGGCAAGTAACTAGACTGTTTTCTTAAACTGTAATTAGTTAGGAAAGTAATAGAAGGTTATACACAGAAAAACTGGGTTAAGGAAGAAAGGGACTAAGACTATTGAAGACTTTTTAAATGTTTAAGATCCCATGAAATTGCTTAACCAGTTTTCTGTGTTTACAAATTTCCTATGAAACAGAAGCTGAGGCAGGATATATTTATGGGTTCACCCCTTTTTTTAAATAACTTTTAGTCATGTCACAAACGTGTACCATGATTTGCTTCTTGCTATTGCTTGTCAGAGGCAAGTGGTATTAGGGAAAGGTACAATAGCTATGTTCAGAGTAGCATACTACTCTATATATAAACTAACAGATAAGTATGGTAGTATGCTATTCCGACTGTAG
Source organism: Myxocyprinus asiaticus (assembly GCF_019703515.2). Classification (NCBI taxonomy): domain Eukaryota; kingdom Metazoa; phylum Chordata; class Actinopteri; order Cypriniformes; family Catostomidae; genus Myxocyprinus; species Myxocyprinus asiaticus. The sequence goes on along the minus strand of NC_059357.1, from coordinate 25,386,542 downwards.
CCATTCTCATTCTAGAGAGCATTTACTTGCACTCAGGGGTGTTTCCAAATTTTGGCCAAGAGGAGTCAATATTTTCCCAGAAGAGAAAGACTGTAAATGCTAAATGAGTAGTGTATTTATATTTACAGATCAACTTTCAGGAGTTCACTAACATATAGTTGTCTCTCAAAGCAAACGTACATGGTTTGGTTAGGGTTAGTACTCTAATTGCGCTTTCATGAGATCTTTAAATTAAATTCTCCTCCCATAGAGGGTGCTAAAGTACCAAGCAAGCAAAAGTAACCCTGTGGCAAGTGAGGACTCCATTAAGGCTATATGAGAGTAGAGAACAACTGACCTTATCCATATAGGGATTACGGTCTATGGACGAGTCTTTGTGGATCTGGTGGCGTGAAGCAGGGTTTTTTCCGTACTCTCCCATATTAAGAACATGCTTGTCAACATCCATGCGCTTATCTGTCATTCCTGCAGAAGAGGAGAGGGATTTACAGATGCTAGTACTCATGAAATGCAACAGACACCACTCAACAATTTCAGCCCTGGAGCAGCATGTGAACATGACATACCTCCAGGCATATCCATCTTATTGCTCTTCAGGGAATCTTCAGAGGAATCCCTCTGTAAAATGACACAGAAATGTCAGCTTGTTAAAGAGCAACTTTCTGCTACAGAAAGGATTTCGCTTGTATTCAATAAAAACAGATTTCACAGATAATAGTGTAATAATATTGAACCTTACAGTGTAAATGTTGTTGAATTTTTGTACAAACTGATTCATCCACAGAGAATCATCCTGTTTGTTGGGTCCTTTATTCAGCTAAGGATGAGAAGGGTGAAATTGTTTTTTAAATGTACAAAAGTTTTTAACTCCATTTGTCCTTTTTTGCAATTTGATAACAGTAATTTCACTGAACGAGTGTTTAAATGCACAATCTTACACCAATTATGCTAAATAACCAGACAACATAAAGGTCAAATGCCTTAAACTCTGTTCTTTTATCGGGGAAGGTCATAAATGGCTTTAGCAAAACCAGATCGGTACACCTAGATTTTTGCCCATTTCACCATGACAGGGTTATTCAATGTGTGCATGTCTTGTCAGAATGTTCATTTATATTTTGATGTCAGAACAGGACACAACATTTTAAAAAGATCTTAAAATTGCATGTAAACATGATTTTCTTGCATTGTTGGTTTTTTTAATGAGTTGATTTGATTAATTACCAGTATTTTGTTGTACATGTAAACACTTTTAATGATTCTATGAGAATGGATTACTTGAAGTTTGTCAGGCTAAATCAGATCTATTAATTATTACCTTTGGAGGCATCTTCTTGTAGGACCAGTTTCCAGTTTGGTTTGTCTCCTGTGATGGATTGTTGTTCCACATACCTATCTCTACTTCCTCCTCCTCCTCCCAGTTGGAGTGACCTGCCACAGACATCTCCTCGCCACACCAGTTGTCTTGCATAGGTTTGGATCCTAAGGACAAAATTAAAGAACAAAAACTTGTCATTGCTCATCTAGTTCCATTTAAGTGAAAAACCACATGGAAACAATACTGTCTATTTAATTATATATTTCATCATCAAAGTGAAAAAATATGAATTGTGAATAAAGAATACTCTTTGGCCAAGTAGATGTGACATACCAGACTTGTGCTGTGACTGTTGTCCTACAGCAGCATTGCCCCAGCCACCGCCTCCTGAGTTTTCCCTCCCTGGCTCTTCCCAGCTGGAACCTGAATCAACAGGCTTTCCCCAAGCAGAAGTGCCATTGTCCACTTTGACCGGTGGACCAGCAGGCTCACCCCAGGTAGATGACTCCATTTTTTGTGGTCCACCATATGGCTCTCCCCACCCTGTGATATATATATACACATATATACACACACACACATAAAAACATGATTAAAAACCAGTATGCAAAACGATGTTTGGTTTTGCACATATGGTGGAATTTGATGGCAACAAAATAACACCATGCACAATGTGAGGGAGAGATATTATTTATGTTAATGCATTAAAACTAATACTCTGCATGCAATAAAAATTATTCTCTGTAAACTATACAGAGCAAACAAGAATTAAAATGTACCAGCTACACGGCATATAAAAACCATTGAAATATTTAAAAAATACTTAAAGCAAGGTGGAGTGTTAAGATAAAATCTTTTTACAAGAACAAGGCAATTAATATTTGCTAATAACCCCAAAATGGAACTGGACTGCACTTTCAAATCTTCCTATGGTCCAAATGCAACACTTGCATAAACATGCTTACGTAAGCTTTGTTTACTCTGAAGTGCTACGATGGATCAGCTTACATTTAACCACCGAGGTTTTTGCACTTTCACCATCCAGCATATGCCCTGAATACTTCTGTCAAAAATAGCCCTTGTTCATGTGTGCCTTACTGCTCAAGTTGCAGCCATATGACTGCACCACCGGTCAGAACGTAACCCCAACCTATTTTTCCCTGAGCATAGCTCATCCACAGCCAGTTCCAAATGAGGTGGCAACACAATTTGCACTTCATATTTCCAGTTTAGCAAATAATGCAAACATACATACATACTGTGTGTGTGTGTGTGTATATATATATATATATATATATATATATATATATATATATATATATACACACACACACACACACTGTACTGTGCAAAAGTCTTAGGTACATAAGATGTTTCACAAAAGCATTTGTCTTAAGATGGTTATTTAGATCTTCAACTTCAGTGTCTCAATAGGAAATATAAATGTGATTTTTTTGAAGACATCCTCACTATGCAACATTTTTCACAAGTGCCTAAAACTTTTGCACAGTAGTGTATATATGTAGACACAATGGTCCAAGACATCTGTATAGCGCATGCTTGCATACAAAAATACAGGCTCTTTCGGAGGGAACAGCCCCCCAGAGGTTATTGCTCTTTTATCAGCATCTCGCTGCATATGCATTAGGTACATACTTACAACTGTATTAATAAAGCAAGAGTCCATGTTAGAACTATAGCATGGGTATAGGCAACTTTAAAATGAACTGCACGCATTAACACATTAATTTCGACAGGTCTTATATATATATATACATACACACTAGGGCTTCCGTTAGCTGGTAATTACCGGTTTTGGACTGTAAAAATATCCAAATGTCCAACAAATTCAAACATTGTCAGACACAATGTCCGGTGAAAATATTAACAGGAAGCATCAGCAACCTCTTTAGTTCATGCCACAAGTGTACAATGTGATGCCATCCCAATGATCACGGAGAGTTTTAACTTTCCCGAAGTTTGCGAATTCCTAATCTGCAAGTGCACCACGTTGTATCCCACACATTGGCAAAAGCAGCTTGTGTTATTCTCGTTATTACTGATTCCCATGTCTCGTGTGCCCCCAGTCAGAAGTTTCTCACTTCAGAATCGCATTAAAACAGCCTTGCATTGCCGTCTTCTGGATGAGTACACCACGGGATTGTGAATTTCAAGTTGTAGAGAAACACTGGACATGTTTGACTTCACTTTGGCAGCAAAATGCTTTTGTGCTGCTATGAAAAATGGGAGGAAATGGTAATAATAAAAAGAGCCAAGTATATGTCAAGGTGAGAAATTATATGATGGGCGTTTTTTTATTTTTATGGAAAAGCAGTTGTAATGAACAAACGTTTATCGTTCATTTGACTTGATTGTGTGTCATTATTATATTGCATTATTATGCATCATCCATCAAGAAAAAAATAGCGCAAAATAAAACAGCGAAATGAGATGACCGGATTTTTTACAATTTGTCCGGCAAACTTTATCTTTCCCCGGCACGTTGGACGGCACCAAATTTTTTTGGCAGAAACTGACACACACAAACAAACACACACACACACACATATATATATATATATTATATACACACACTTTCTCAAAAGTTCAGAGCCTTGTCAGTGCAGAGGTATTAGAGGAAAGGGGTGGGCGGGTTGGGGGGGGTGGAGAGAACATCCAGAAAAATTCCAAACAGACGACTGCAACATAAATATAATGGGTGAGTAATGCTTGTCGAGCAAAAAAGGAAGACACCCACCTGAGTTGCAGCTCTTTTCTTTTGGAGCCATAGAGCTTTGGGCTTGTGGGGGCTGAGAAGCAGCCATGCCATCCTGCTCTCCAGCAGTGTTCTTGTTCCACATGTTGACATTGCTGTGGTTATATTTGTTGGGATCTCCCCAAGCTGAAGTACCATCATCAATTTCCATTCTACGCCTGATGGACTCAGGAGATGGCTCTTCCCACCCAGTGGATGATGATTCTTTAGAGGCAGCAGGCATTGGGCCTCCCAGCCATCCTGTAGGCTTGTTCTGACCAGGGGCTCCAGTCTGAGGGGTGTTCCCACTCCTGAATGTTCCCATAATGAATTCTTGGGATTTGCCCCACTCTGAAGAGTTGTTTGGTTTGGTGGCATCACCCCAAGTAGGGTTGGAGTGGCTTGGCTTGATTGGCTCGCCCCAGCCTTGGTTTTGATTGTTGGTCTTGGCTGGCTCTCCCCATCCTGTGGTTGGACCACTCTGGTCAGGAGTGTTGGTGCCTCCGCTGCCTCCCCAGGTGTTACTTGTTCCACAGTGGCCGGGTTCGCTCCAGCCTGATCCAGAGCGGTCACTATCGCTGTCCCAGCCACCAGAACCAGATTTCTGGGGCTCTTCCCAATGGTTTCCCTTTGGGCATTCTCCACCCCATCCCTCTCCAGCAGATGGTCCACCCCATCCCTGTTTTGCCTTCTGTGTGTTATTCCAAGAGGAGGACTTCTCATCCTTGCCACCATTCCATGAGGAACTGCCCTTGTTCATTGTAACGGAAGAGGCTTCCTCCCAACCACCTTGCCCAACTGGGCCTTTGGATTCTCCCCAGCCAGTTGAAGGTTTCTGTTCTGTCCAACCAGACACTGAAGAATCACTACTGTTGGTGCTGGGTCTGTCTCCCCACCCACCTGAATAAGACGCCTGCGGGGGAGCACTGCCCCAGCCGGCCTGTCCATTTCCTGTCTTTTTATCAGAGCTCGATACATCCCAGGCAGTGTTCTGGAGGACTGGTGTTTGTCCCCACCCTGTGTTGGACAAGACCCTGGGATCTACGTCAATTTTAGAGAGAGCTGCATTTATCATCCCCTGTTGATTACCTCTCCTTCGGTTGCTGTTGCGTTGTCCATCAATGTCGCTGCGACCTCCTGAGCTGTCTCCACTTCCTTCACTGCCTGTTGATTTGTTCCATGTGCTGCCTTGGGATGCTTGACCACAGCTACCTATACCGAGAGCATCATCTTCCAACGACTTCCATCCATTTGTTCCCTTCCTGCTCCCATTCGTGCTATCATTGGAATGCTGACTGTTGCTGGGCAAAGTGTTCCACTCCCCATTTGAGACCTTAGTTCCAGTGTTTGAAGAGGATGAAGAAGAGGAAGAGGAGGAGGAGGCACTCCCCCAGGGGCGAGGGATTCCAGCAGGGTCCACAGAGTTACCTGCACGCCAAGACATACTTTGTGAGGTAGTGGACGCAGAGTCCCAACCTCCTCCACGACTGCCCATCCCACTATTATTATTATTCTTTAATGGAGCAGCACTCACAGAGAAGCCATTGGCTCCAGACTGCATTAGAGTTGCATTCACAGTGTCGCCCACAGCTTGGCCTTTAGGGACAGGACATTTTTCCCCAGAGTAATTAGTGCCGGGCGGAATGCCACATGCTGTACCATAAGACCCGCTGTTAATTCCCTCACTGTTGCCATGTTGAGAAATGGAAGTGCCATTAGAGACTGTAGAAATCGGGAGCTGAGGAGAGCCCCCTGTGCTCACAGGCCAGGCTCGGTGCCCTGGGGGCTGTTCATTCATCTGCATTGAACCTGTACAGTTTAATAAACTAGAGGTCATCGTGTTAGTAGTGTTATTTGGTCCATTAAATTCAGTGTTAATGTTTTGAGGCTGCCCACTTGGAACCTTGTTTGTACCATTGACTTCAGCTTCAGATATATTTTCCTGCAGGCATCCCCAGGACATCTTAGAGTTGATACTCTGCATGCTGGGTGTTTGACATATGGTGCTTTGTTGAGAGTTGGTGCCGCCATTACCATTCTCATTCCCCACAGGCCCATGGGGGTTGGGCCCAGTGTTCTGAAGAACAGGCCAGGCACCATTGTTGGCATTTGGGTTCAAAGTGCTTGGATTTATGCCTCCATTGGTTGAGGAACTTTGGGTACCCCATGCATTAATTTTCCCTTGGCTGCCTTCTGCCAGCTTGCTGTTGGGGCCCTCCACAGAGCCCTGACATGTGCTTAGCATCGAGCCATTGGACATACCCCAAGGCCCCTTAACACTCCCATTACCCACATTATTGCTGCCATTTGCAACCATGAAATGATTGCTGCCTTGTCTATTGCCATTGTTGTCACCACCGGTGTTCCCAGATGCCATCATACTAAGATTCTTTTCAGACACAGAGCTGGAGGCAGAGTCAGCATGCATACATTCTGAGGCTAACTCTGGGTCACTACCAGTGATAGAGGGCCAGGTTCCCTTATCTACAATGACTTTTCCCCAGTTGCTGTTAGAGTCGCTGCCAGAGCTCCACAATGAATTTTCATACTGAGGTTCCAGACCAGCGTGTTCCAAACCTGTGGACATAAAGTCAAATCAGTTCTAAAGGCAAACAGAAAAAAAATCCATCTATAAAAGTGAGAAGAAATGCTGTTTTAAAAACAGAGACTGTATACGAGTGTATTGAGTCAAAATAAGTGATTATAATTTCCTTCAACAAGATGTATGTTGGCACAATTTAGAAATTATTCAGAATTCCAAATTAAGTAGGCAAAGACAACTAGGCTAAGCAAAACAAAAATGCCAGAATACAAATACCACCAATATTTATGCATCACAGCTTTTGTTAGAGCTTTGACATTGAATATGGCAAAAAGTAGGCTAGGCAAAAAGTAACAAGGACATTTGACACGAAGATACTAAAGAGTAAGATTTTCAAAACACAGAAAAATTCCTAAATGTGACATACTGATTAACCTCCACTTACCTTATACAATTACCCATAATCTTTAAGACATATGAAGTGTAATACACCCCACAAACAAAAATATAAGAAAAACTTTATTTGGATAATGCACTGGAAACCACACAATTCGATAGACATTTGTTTAAAATCTCACAGTTTGTCCATTTGTGGATTATTTGTCCATTTGTGGATTACTTAACAATGGCTAACTGCCCATAGGCCCTGTCTCAGTCCTGCTGAGTGGTGTCTTAAGCCAGACTAAAACAGTAGTAGAGCTGCCACCATTTTGCAGCAGCAGCATGATCATTCTGCATGCCAAGAGATAAAGGAGGGAAAGACAGATGACCACTAGCAGCAAGACAGTGTGAAGTGTCTCTACAAGTTTGATCATTTTGCATCAATGCAGCAAGTGGCAGCACTAAACCATAATAATAACACACTGCTATCTTTCTTGAAACAAGCCGTTTCTGCTAGCCTGCTCTTGCTTACAGATTTTTCTACAAGATGGCTGCCAAGCTTCCTGGAGCGTTGTTCTCTTGCCAAGTCTGAGATCTTTCTTCCCTGGCTGTATTGTTAACAGACATGGCAAAACAAAGAAACAGACAGTCTCACTGTTAAGTAAACAGTTTGGCTAAAAGTGACATGGTAACAGGAGATTCCGCTGAAGGTCACTGAGGTGACCCCAGTAAAGGAAACTTTCAGTTCCATTTTTATTTTAAAAGCTAATTCAGAAAAGTGTGCACTGTGAATCAGTTGGCAGCACAACAGATTTGGTTTTACATAACACAGGAAAACAGGTTTGGCAGGAAATAAAGGGTAAGTCTGGATACTTATGCCATGACCTTATGACATTTTTTCCCACACGTCTTACAAGTGCCAAAGCATATGGCTATATTTAAAGTGATTGAAAATAAAACTTTTAGTGCTTAAACAACACTGTCTGTATTGCATATTACTGAGACCAATAAGCCTGTATAGAGGAAATTTACCCAATCTACTAAAATATAGATGGCCAAACAGGTCTTTTATGACTTTTGGACTTATCACACATGCCACACAAAAACAGTAATCAATAATGTGTGGTGAGGAAAAAAAAAGGTGCGTCACCTGTTTGGTTAGAGGAGTGGCTGACAGAATCCCGAATGGGAGCCATGCCTATGAAACAAAAGAGCAACACCATGAGACACTCTGACAGGAGGATTACAGCAGGGCAGAGCCTGGAAAAAATAGCTTCAAATCTGCATCTCTGACCTTTCCTAAACTGCAAATAAAAAGTTCACAAACTAAGACTATGACATAAACATCACATTTGATTACTCCTTAGCTATGATCAAAGTCAATCCAAATTCTAGACACACTATGAAAGAAACTTGACTTGCAAAATTTGGAAGCACACAGTGCTCAGTCACCATCAACTGCACTTGGACTTTAAATTAGTGGCCGAATGATATACGTTTTTCAATGGCCTATGCAATTGCCAATATCTAGAGTGCAGAACAGTCTGTGGCTGATGTATTTGCATTAATTATCACTAAAAATTTTACACAACATTTGCAAAAAAAAAATAAAAAAAAAATACATGTATTGTTTTTTATTCATTGAGAAAGCTATTGTTAGATTTTGGAACCGACACAAGCAAAAACTAAAACTTCTGTTAATCGGCTGATGCAGATAATCTCAATGTGGTCCAATATCAGCTGATTTATTGGCTTGGCGATATATCAATCTATCACTACTTTACATACCACCAACAAATTCAACACAATCAACACAGAAACAGTTTGGGCTTTGGAGGAAAAAAAAAAAAAAATACTGTAATCAGACATCTGTCCTTGTAAAAGTAACTTGTATTTCAACATGGGAATGCCTTTCCCTATCAGGAATGGCTAACATTAAAGTCTCCATGCATCTGCCAGTAACTGGAAAGGTCATTTTGCAGTGTAGTGGTACCTGAGAGGTGGCTTTGGGTGCAGTGTAGGACAGCCCTCTCAGTTGTAAGCTCCCCTGTCTGGTTAGAGATAAGCTGCACTAGAGTTCCCAGGGTGGCAGCAAGGACTGTAAGGGATTGCCCACGCTTCAACAGCTGTTTCTGTTTGTGCTGACAGAGATGCGACAGAACTTCACAGAGCGGGTACCGAGGCAGGGCTTGGGGCTGGCCACTGGCTGGGGCCCTCTTGGCATTGCTGATGGCGCAGGTTACAGTGGAGTTGCTGCTGTTTTAATTGGCAGACTGAGGCTGGCTGAATCTGGACTTGATATGTTCTGGCACTGAAATCAAAACAATAACAGGAATTCAAAACTATATTTGATCCTATACAACTTCGCACAATAAAAAGCTAAACTACAAAAATCTATTTTAGCATATTGCCAAAAGGAACTAGGGGTGTAACGGTTAAAATTTCTCATGGTTCATTTTGTATCACTGTTTTGATACAATACCGTATAACTGTGGTACGGTTTGATACTTGCTATGTTCATGGAAAAAAAAATACTACTGTCAAAGTAAGAATACTCAATTTGGTAAACACTTCTACAGGTTTGCCCTTACCAAATAAATCTCCATGGTTTTACTACAGTAACCATAGTTTCATCACTGTATTTTTAGTAAAACCATAGTAACCACAAAATTAACCATGGTTCATACAGTCATGGCTACTACAAGATTACATTAATAAACCATGGTTTCTGCCAATAAAACAATGTTTTGCTGTAAGTGATTTTTTTTATTTTTTATTATTACCTGTCAGATATCAATGAAATAGGTGCCATGAAATATCACACCTGCCTTCGTAACAGCCCTAGGCTCGGAAAACAGCATGGAAAAGATCTATTGTAGGCCGTGGTCAGATCCTTTGTTTAGCCAATCAGAAGACTTTCTGCCTGTCAATCATTGTGTGTGTTGACAGGGTAGCCCATATTTGCTTGTATAAATGCCTGAACATTGTATGCAGTAGGACAGTATAATACTCAGGGTGACCCTACCCCCTCTATCTGCTCCAACACAACTGTCTCTAATTTGTTGGGCTGCCCCTGACCAAAGATTTCCTAGTCGACTGGTAGGCGTTAATTTAAGCCATTAATCGACTAGTCGCACTTTTATGATATTAACTGAATTACATATACATATATATATACACACACACACACACACATATATATATATATGAGGCATCAGAAAATGGTTTGAGTTCCAGGGCTGAGAAATAATCTTATAAGTAACATTGCTAACACTGTTCTACATTACAGAGAAATACTAAACCGTAATAATGAGCCTTTAAAATATAAATTTTACAAGCGCACGCACAAAGCGAGCTGGCGAAAGCGGTAATGATTATGAATGTGTCGGAAAAGCCAGCAAGGAGACTGTCTGAACATTTTGTTAATTTATAGAGAGATGCACATTAGGGTTGTGCCGACAGACGATGATCTCGGGGATCGATGATGGTCAGAGTGATCGCCAATAGCTGATGCCTTTGACGATGTCAAGACGATATTTGGCTTGTTTTCCCATTAATGTATAAAATTATTATTATTATTAGGCTATTGTTATTATTATTATTATTATCAAATTAATATTACAAATAATTTGCCCGCAGACACACGCTTGAAGGAAAACACTTTATAAAATGATTAAGAACAGATGACAGAAAAGCCGTCTATGCGCATGTATGTTTATACGGAGACGTGCAGTCTCGTGGAACACGCGCATGTAAAAGATTCTCACTCTCTTTGTTTCTGACTTCTGATTTTTTTTTTGCAAGAACAGTATCATCTATGAGTGCCGCAAATGACCTCAGACATCTCAGCTCAGGAGGTGCTTTGATTTCAGTTCACTTTATTTCCACAGGGCAGTTTATTGTGACCACAACTCTGCAGCCTATACATCTGTGATTACAACATGAAATAATACAAAAACACGTTCACCTCGAACCATAATTTATATTTCAGTGATTATTATCATTATAATGATTATTTATAATTGTTTTTACGTCTTTATTTGTGTAAGTAATTTTCCGCCTGCATGTTTAGACGGATACTTGCATGACAGTAAATGGAAAGGTGGTTACTTATATATATAATTTTTGTGGTAACTTCATTATTTTATTTGCTTTTTCTTTTCGTTTGGAGTGCAATTTGAATTTAAAAATGTATTTAAGTTTTTCATTTTTTAAATTAATTTTCAATGCAAAATCAGTAAAGCAAGAATATTCACCGATCCCTCAGACCAGGGTTTGCCGATAATTCATTAAATGATGAGCTGTTTCTTTACAAAAGCAGTTTATTCAGCGTAATGAAGCATCTCCTCCATAGACAGCCATTAAAAAAAAAAAAAAGGCCTCGTCTCCTCACCAGTGTACCACCCATAGAATGTTTATGGGACCACTGCGTTATGCTATTTTATGCTAAGCTTGTAGGCTCCCCTATGTAGAAGGGTTCTGTACTAGCCTATATGCTTCCTTTCATTTTTGTCTTAATTTAGACCAAAGTTTTTAAACAACTGACTGAAAAAGTTAAGACCAAAATTTTAGACAACTAACTTGTAAGACTAGTCTAAAACAGTTTTATGCAACTGGACCAAGGTTATGCAGTCTTAAGCCCGGTTTACATCGCCAGTGACAAACAGCGACAGGATGCCATTCATTTTCAATGAGAGCACAGCAACTTTCTGCGACAGTGATCACTGGCAGCAACAGGTGAGCGTGGCGAGCAACACAACAAAGTTGAGAAAAGTTTAACTATACAAATGATGAGCGACATTCGGGAGCGACTACCAATAAGTGCGAAGACAGCAGAGCTCACGTCATCCATCTCCTGAGAGATACTGGAGTCGAGCGCAGGCAAGACGTTATGTTGTGAGGGATTTCACAGTTCAGTATAATTTTTCTGTAACCACATGGATGGATATAATATAATGACGTGTGGGAAACTATGTCTGAAACTGTTGTCATTCTGAGTGAGTTTGATTCATATATTGAAAATAGAGTCTGATTTGAGATGATACTGATTTTAGAGGGGGGAAATTCACAAATTACCGATATGGTGGTCGATATAGTTCATTTTTGAGGTGGAATGAAAACAGACCTTTTCTATGTGTTCTTATGCAACTGACTGAAAAAGATAAGACCAGTCTTAAATTAAAATTTTAGACAACTAACTTGTAAAACTATTCTAAAAAAGATTTAGGCAACTGGCCCCGGTTCAGTATATCTATACCTCACTGTGTGGAACTGATTAGGAGTGCTCTTTTATATGTAAAGAAACAGCTCTAACTACATATTAGTTAGTTATTATTTAATATATGTAGCCTATTTAGGAAAACTTTAACTAGTCTGCTAGATAACAAAAATCTGGTCTTAAATCGATTCAGTAGAATCAATCGATGAATGTTATAAGCGAACCTAACTATTGAGCATCTACATCGGAGATGTGCCCCTCTGAGAGCTGAAAACAGCAGTATATCATGATAGCCCTGCGCGTGTTACGAGTATCAACAGAGCAGTGCGCATTCATTGAAATGCACAGCGCATGCATACTTTCTTATTAAATGCAGCCTTTAGTGATTCACAAAGCTATACTTTGTCTTCAGGAGACTTTGAACAAAATGAACAAATCATATGGACTACTTTAATGCATTTTTGGAGTGTGACATTAACAACCATGTCTAACACAGTATCGGATTTGGATCGGGTTCGTCGGACTGATACTGGATCCAGTTAAAAACGTCAGTATCAGAGCCAATACCAATCTAGGTATCGGATCGGGGCATCCCTACAATTAACTATTAATGTCCTGATTAAGGGATGCACCTAAAATTTCAGACACCAGTGGTTTATAAAATTCAAAGTATCTTGAAACCATACAATGGATTTGTGAATCACAAAGGATGCATTTAATAAGCAAAAATGTCATCTGCATGCATAGCATGCTTCAATGAATGAATGCTGCTCTGTTGTTTGACACACACTCATAGCAGCATATGCACACATGTCTGGAATATTCTGTCAAAATAAATACCAGAAGGTTTTAAAGTTGAGAAATTACGACTTTATTATGATTACGACTTTATGACGATTTTATTATTGTATAATATAACTTTATTATTATTATTGAATTACAATAATATTTATATTGAAGGAGTAATGTGATATCCTATCACAACTAAAATAAACAAAAGAGATCCACTAAAGAATCCATTTCACATTCCAAGTCCAATAGAACTGGCTTTATATTCACTGAAGATTTTCACACGGAATTACTGTTAATTTTGCTCCTGCATTATCCAGCAGAGAAGTTAACACAGGTTTTCTTAAAAGGCTTCACATTTTTATGTAATTCTTCTCCGTCTACTCTATTTTATAATGAAATGTTTACAGAAAAAGTGGTTTATAATAACATTTAGAATTTATTCAATTATTCCAAACAAAGTCTAAAATAAAATAATTTTCCGGAATTTTAATTTCGGTGCATCACTAGTCCTGATACTCAGCCTACTTGCGTTTAAGAGAAATGATGGTACATGGTAACACAATAGATTTTTACCAGGAGATTATCATGATGTAAGAACCTTAAAAATGGTGACTCCAGTGTACAAAGACAACACACAATACCTCTTAACACTAAGCATGCTACAAATCTTTGCAGTGTTCCTTGCAAGCAGCTTGAATAGACAAGACTAGGGCCCTATGATTTCTGCATTGTGAAAAACATGGACGGAATTGCGGAATTCATTGATAAAAACGGAACTGACTGTCCAGTGTTTCCCACAGGATTTTGTGAGACTATGGGGGTGGACCTCCGACCCTCTGGGGGGTCCGGGGGCATGCTCCCCCGCAAGAAAATTTTGTACATTTATAAGATAAATAATTCCATCTGGTGCACTTTGAGAACAAAATTAAGAGGCTAGTGTTGTGCTCTTGTAAACAATTTTGTGCTCTTAAAGCTTCAGTAGGCAACTTTGAAATAAATCGAATTGTGAGAAACAGCGCCCCCAATTCTTCCCCATATACATGATGCTCTTCACCCCCAGCCAGGGTTTAATTGACAGCTGTTCACAAACAGAGCCAAGGCCTGCCTCGCCAAAAGCAATTGGCTAAAATTAGCTGGACTGACACTACCCGACCCACAATTTTCACTCAGAGCTAGAGTCTGTGGTCCTAACTAATCCCTCACAGGGTACAAACTAGGGATGTCAGTTTCAGCTTTTTATCTTTTAACGTTACCTCAGACTGCTAACGATAGCTAGCTAGTGAAGCCGTAAGCAGTGTAACGTTATGCCAATTAACCTAGTAATGCCAATGTTAATTTATGTTAATCATCATGATTAGGGTGACCATATTCTGGTTTTCCAAAAAGAGGACACCCTTTTTTTTTTTTTCCCGCTGGGGGTGGGGGGGGTGGGGAGATAATAGGGTTCAAAAGAGTGTTACTATGAATGCAAATTTTAATACAGTGAAAAAGACACTCTATTAGCATAACATAAATATATATAAATAAATAAACCTTTCCAACATTCTTTTGAATGTCCATGTACTAAAATAAAATATTTGATGCCATGAGTGTACCTTCATTTACTATTACTATTATTATGAACGGCCATGGAAAATGAAGCAATGTGATAATTTTACCTGGTCGTAAAAAGTAGTCCGTTAATTTACCGGATGATCTTTCACCTTTTGCTGACCCTTTATGCTTCGCAGAGCTAATGTGTGCTTCTAAATCACTTGCACCTTTATTAGCAACTGACACATAAGTGGCAGCTTTACATGTCATACATTCTGCTTCCAACGGATCTCGACCATGGGAATTTTTTGTGCAAATCTTCTGTGAATTTGCACTTTCGTTTGGGCATTGTTTCCACTCAGATGTCATTTGCTGCTACTGTCAAGCAACTGTTTAATGCCGAACACAACAGCGCTTCGCGCGTTTGTGGATTGACAGGCAGGAATTTGGCCAATAGTTGCTGCAAGTGTCTTATAATTGACCAATTGGTGTGTGAGAAGGCGGGACTTACAAAGAGGGGTTAAAGCAATGCAAATATGCGTACGCACACAATGAAGTATTAGACCAGAAGCACATCATAATGCAAATAAAGCCGAATCCCGAACATTTTTGCAAATTTAGAAATCACGGTCGGATGCTTTAAGGTCCGAAAAAGAGGACAGTGAGTTTACAGCAGCGGGTGAGGAGCTGACTGAACTGACTGGAGCTGAATGGAGCACGAGAGAGAGCGCAAAACACCACCTTTTATTTTATGTTATTATGAGACTGAGAAGTGCAAAAATATTTTAGATGAGAAGTGTAAAAATGTTTTCGGTTCATTATGAGACCGTGGCGGGGCAAATTAGACTGTGGCGGGCCGCCAGAGTCTAGTCAATTAATGGGGAACACTGCTGTCAAATGCAGAATGTCATGGAATTTGACATATTTGGGATGAAGTTAATGTATAAATTAGGGATGTTAATGATTAATTGGAAATCGATTAATTGTCATTAATAATTTTACCGATTAAGCTTATCGATTAATTTCAGGACAAATGTGTTCAGTAATTATGACAGCAGACATTGAAATGGCTGTCTTTACAATCACCAGCCGCTAGAGGGCACTTGGCGCTGCATGTCATGTCTTCTCCGGTTCACGGAAGAGCAGCACAGACGCACAGATCACAGATGCAGCGGGCTCAATGTAAATAGTGTTGGAGCATTTTCTGCACACACCGTGAAAGTGTGTTAAAGTACAACATGACAACAAGCACGGCTGATCTCCTCGTTTCATCCCAACCTACAATTACGTTAGCATCACCGGAGAAGCGGTATGTTATGTACTGTGTTTGCACAGTGTGTTATTATTTCACTTAATTTCCATTAAAAAAATAAATCCAAAGTTCCGAAATCTTCCACGATCAACAATGTGAAGTTTTAATAAACTCAAACATGTATACAAGTTATATATCTTCAGTTATTTTTAACAGTAGTTCATTAACAGTAATTAAACAATTCACAAATTTGTACTAAACATAGCCTAAACGTATTAAAATACACTGAACTAAGAATATTTTAAGAGGAAAATGCCAATACTTGCATTTCTTAAGTTTATTCATTTATATTATATATAAACAGTAGGCTACAAGCACATATTATTTGGAGTCCTCCACGTGTGTTTGGAACGATCGATTATGAAAACGTCTGAAAACTGACATCCCCAGTATAAATGCACAATTAATCAAATTAAAATCATGATATGTCCTAGTGTGATGATTAAAACTCAAAAGGCTGAGATTTAATTAAACAAATATATGGTCTGCATAAGCTGTGAGAAGTGAATGTGAGAAGCCACTGCACTATCCGCATGATTAACATCACGTGCGCTCTCGGTGTGTCTTAATGACAAAGAGCAGATCACTTTATTCGATGTGAAGAGCAGCACATATAGACTATATAGATTTATACAATTAAATCATAGCCTTTTGCAGTTTAATAAGCACATAAGGCCATTTGGTGAACTGCTGTCTGGATGTGAGAAGTGAAGCCATCAAAAATATTCGGTTTTACGCCAAAATAAAAGCGCCATTTAACTATACACGTGAAATTGAAAAAATGCTACAGAAATATTTTACTTCTGCATAGTAAAATGTAATATTAAATGTAGTTGCTGTAATAGTAGTAGCAATAATAATGATGATAATAATAATAATATCAATAATAATTACATTATATTTAAGCAATATCTTAAGAGTTTCATCACTGCTTTCATTAATACTGTAATGCTCTTCTGTGCAGCACTGTATTTGACAATAATAATAATAATAAAAATAAAAATAAACTCAAATTTTGAGTTTTGGATTGTGCTGTGAAGGTCAGTATAGACGCTCTTCATTTAATAAAAAATAATGCAACGGTATGATAAAAAGTAATTGTTCAGTTTTCATTTTATTAAAATTCAATTAATCTGATTAGAGTTTTTTTTAATGATAAAATGTAATTAAACTTTAAAACCCAATTTCCAGAGAAAATAAAATGGAAAACACGGAATAACTGACTATATGTAATTGAACCCCTTTTGAAAATGGAGTCGATGTTTTTTTACATCTGAAATTTCATTATACAACTGTTATACAACAACCCCTTTAATAGTACTGCTGGGGTACCATGATACAGTAGCAGATGGTAATACCATGTTACTTTGATATTTAACAAGGTACTGAATGATTACCATATTCATGGTACTCCTCACAAAAAAATACCATGGTACTTTATTTTAGCGTACCATTTGTTAAATAAAAATAATCAGTGCATCTTTTTCTATTTGTCCCATTTAAACTCCATGCATATAGACTTGTAAAAATAGAATTCCGAACAGCAGAAAATCAAAATCACCTCAAAGTTGTTTCAGTCCAGTCTACCATTGCACAGATCTTTAGCTTCACAACATTATCAATGCAATTCACCATTTTACCCTTAGCTCAACTGTTTGCAATATCCACCAGTTTGTTCATGAAAGTTGTTTTGGCTATAAAATGTCCTCTTTAGGGAATGACCTCACAGAGCAGCAGTCTCACTTAATAAAGAAGAAATGACAACAGAGGAACCACATAGTGCTATAAATTCCTCTAACAGAGTCTGTCCTGACCTTTCAAGAACAGATCCACTGTCTAACTTGCCTGTCATCAATAAACATTTGCTGAAAAATCAGAATAGAATAATTCACAATTCCTCTCACATCACCACAGCTGTAAATAGATTTTAAAACATGTCAAACAATTTATCAACAAAAGGGACTGGAAGCTACAAAGCAAAACTGTTATCTTAGTGCATTTAAAAAAAGCTGAGCTTCTACCTTTAAGTTACACAAGTTAAGAGCACGGCTTTCTTTTCCCTTCCTCTCTAGTTCAACCAGAAGCCTTCCAAGACATCCAGCTTTGTTCCTTCTCTTCGCATTTCATAAGGGGAAAAAATGGAGGGGTATGGTGTCATTTTACTGCTTGAGAAGAAACTCCTGCCAGCTCCTCTTGCTAACTGTAGTGTGGGCCCAAGAGAGTGACTTCAGCCACAGGCCCCGTGGGGGGGGGAGTGGTTTTATTTATTTATTTATTTATTTTTTTTGGCTTTTCTTTTTTTGAGGTGTAATTCCTCATTTGAATGTTTAGCGAAAGGAGTTCAAATGAAACAAAACACGTGAAAAAATACTGCAACCATGCATAAGGTCTGTTTTTTTACTTAGGGGTACTTCCTGTTCAAACAGCTTCGACTTGCTTGTGGAATGACAACCGTCAGGAAGTCAGGTGGTCACGTTGCAACAAGTAGACTACCCTGCAGATCTGCTGCACTGCTAGATCCAGAGGCACATTTAATGGCATGCCTGCATGACTAAATTATTTGAACTAAGCATGCATGCTTTCAGGTACTGATTTGACAGTGTATTGGTAAGCCAACTTTTCAGGAACACCTAAAATATTAGTGCATTTATTCTTTGTTCAAGGTCAAATGCAAAAACAGAGAACATAATTTGCACCCCATGCCTGTCTACATTTGTTAAAAGCAGATGCCTGTGCAAAAAAACATCAACACACCCAAAAGGCCTTCCAGATAGTTTAAAGAGATCACCATTGTCTTTCACTGCATCTTTTTTTTTTTTTCCCTCAAACAATGAAAATGAATGGTGATTGAGGCTAACATTCTAAAATCTCCTTTTTTTGTTCCACTGAAGACAAAAAGTCATTCAGGTCTGAGTTTATTCAGGTGAACTATCCCTTTAAAAAAACAAAATGATCAGGTCTCCAATTTGTTTGAACATGACAAGTATGCAGGAGCAGGTCTTGACTAGAAATTACTTTCTATTTTTGGAGTTAGTTATGCAAGTAATCTGTAAGTATTAGAGGCTACAGGACAAGGTACTCTCCTTTAAGACAAAGTAGTGCCTGAAGTTATGCTTTTGGCATATAGGGCTTTTTCCATCCCAGATGAGTTCATGCAGACCATCTCTGCCAGTGACACTTCCTTTCAAGCAGGCTTTTTTTGTGCAGAGCCATTGCTAAGCAACACCTATGTGATTCAGTCAACAAACAAAGACTTTGTCACATAGCACTAAGGCTACAAATCATTTCTTGAAGGCTTTCCATTTTCTGACCCCAAGGTTTTGTTAACAAAAAGTAAATGACAAATTTTATGATTTTTTTTCTTCCATACACTTACATGTTAGACTTGAAATGAGAGATGAAAGGGAAAATAATTCTAATAAGCAAATCCTTCATAGACTGGGTCAGGATTCAAAACTAATGGTTTCCAGCTGGTACTTTTTGGATTCATCGTAATTATATTATACAATAAAGTAGAGGTAGACCGATATATCAGTTTTGCCGATTAATCGGCACCATTAACAGATTTCTGGAACTATCGATAGTTTTTCCCCGTTGCGTCTGGTGCTGGAGCGGCTGGGAAGGGTCCGCTGTCATTATACAGAATGAGAGCGGCTTCACTGATTCCTTGTGGTGTTTGTTTTGACAGGTGAGACTACACTCTGCATGGAGCTGAACACTTCAGATGCGGATTTAAAACATCAACAATGAAAAGGTATACAGTACACTACAGTACATGTTGTCATATCATTATAAAGTAATTAATTTGTTGACTAGATGTTGCATTAGTAGAGAACAGCAGTATGTTTGCCGACAAGGCTGAGAGGACGCTGACATTAAAACTCACCTCAAGCGGTTAGAACAATGTGACAAAAATACATGCAAGTCCTACCCAAATGTTTAAATGTCACGATTGTTACCATCTATTTACATTAGTTTGTATTAGTGCTCGACCGATTTATCGGTCGGCCGATATTAGCCTTTCACCGATATATCGGTATCAGCGTATATGTTTACCGATATGCGCCGATATGAAAACTTTTTCAGAACACAATGCATTAGAATTGGTGCCATAACGTAGTTTGTCCCGCAGAGCGTGCTCTGACTCCACTGTTTACAGAACTGAGCTGATGGTTGTTCTGCAGACAGGGCGGAGTTAAGCGGTGTCTTCACGGTAAGTTGCTAACTAGTTGGTGAAATACATTCTGCAAAGTTAATAAACAATGACCCCATCATTTTCCCTTTTCAATATAACGTTAACCCTGTCCCTGACAACCATGTCACTCATGTCTGTTTGCTGTTAGCCAGCTATAGTTTGTCAGTGCAGTCAGTAATGTAGCAGATTGAAAGGTAAACATCAGAGCATCTTTCTGCAGCTCAACAGACAACTGTGCGGTGGTGGATTGTGTCTGTTGAGTGTCGATTTCATGCTACGTTGTTACCTAGTTGGTGAGATGCAATGCTGGAAAGTAAATAAACAACGTCCGTCTTTTACTCTCTGTGACAACGAGCTTATAGCTAACTAGCTAAACACGTAGCTACTTTCATTGCTTGTCAGCTGAGTGGAAGCTAATGTGTAAACATGTATTCACCAAACAGTTTTATTCAGGATTTGGTAACCCCTTCAACAGAACAATTCCAGTCATTGCATTTACAGAATGTTTAAAACATTATTTTTAATATAATGTTTAAAATATTTAAATATATTTAAAGTCTGGTTTTCCACCGTTGAAAGTTTCCCCTGAACTTGTATAGAAGAATACAGTGTAACACCGCTGCCGCTGTTTATCTCTTGACTCGGAAGGTGTAAATGCTTCTTGTTTTACAATCTCCCCCTAATTGACTGGCAGTATTAAAATTGTCAGGATTTGACTGATACTAAACAGTGCTACTAATGTTTATTTAGCTATTTATTTTCTTTTTATTTATTCTTTATTTAAATGGTCAGCATTTGACTGATACTAAACAGTACTGATGTTTATTTCATTTTTATTTATTCTTTATTTTCTCAGTGTTCATTTCTAGAATTTGTTGACAATGTATAATAATGTCAAATATTCCTTGATAAAAAATATTTAAGAAAGCAGCCTTCTGAGTTTTGCATAGTCATATGCAAAATCCACACAGAAATGGTCTGTTTTCATTTCAGCTCAAATTAGCTACATTGGCCACCATATCGGTAATCGGTGAATTTCCCCCACTAAAATCTCATAACAGTCGGGATCTAGTTTACATCCAGCTGGTCATGTTTATGCATTTGTTAGCCAGCTAAGTTGCATAATTAAAGCTAGTGATGTGAAAAAGCAAATTAATATCTTCATGCAGTCGAGAAACATATAAACAAATCAGAAAAGCATCTGATCAACTACATTTTTTTATCCTCACTGTAATAAGATGACTTCAGCTTGATCACATTCTTGCACTAAAAAAAGGCTAGACAGTGCAACAAATACAGTTTAACAGAAAGCTGGTGTCTCAATATGTTTGTAAAGTTCTTTTTAATTAGCCACATCTAAAAAAAAAAAAATTAAAAAACAAAAAACAGTGCTCCTGCACGAGATGCTGAATAATCAAAAACAAAGGGAAACAAATACGTTCACCTAGCATGCGTTTACATAGAAAAACAAATGGATGGTTGCAAAAGCAATCGGTATGAACAGCCCCTTACAGTTCTTGGAGGTCTTTGGCAGTTGCATCTTGCT
This sequence comes from Myxocyprinus asiaticus, assembly GCF_019703515.2. NCBI lineage: Eukaryota > Metazoa > Chordata > Actinopteri > Cypriniformes > Catostomidae > Myxocyprinus > Myxocyprinus asiaticus. The sequence goes on along the minus strand of NC_059357.1, from coordinate 25,364,950 downwards.
CTCTTATAAGTGTTTCTCAGATTAAGCAATGAGTTGTTTAAATGCTTTTTCAGGAAAGATGTTGAACTTGGAAATGTTTGTCTCGAGATCCTCGCATTTGGTTCCACTCTGTTGTGTTCCGTCTGTTTGAACAGACCCTGACCTGAGCTCATAATTTGAGCCACTTCACCACCGAGTTCAGCCGAATACCACTGCTATCTGTGAATATTGCTACTCTACATAGAACTGTACTGAATAAAAAAACAATGTGGTATGTCGCTGTTATTATGAAGCTTGAGTCTGGAGTAGTAGGAATCAGTGCAAGTGTAACACCATGTGAACTGTCTATTGAAGCGTTTGCCCCCCTCATTTTACTTTTGACTTAACATTTGAGAATATGGACCGACCAAAAACTTATTTATTTTATGCACATTAGCTGAAAATGAAATGCTCTTTTTTTTAACAGCCAGGATAGGAATGTTCTATGCAATAATATACGGTGCTGAATGGTTTATGTATTTATTGCCCCCTCTTGTGGACTAAGGAAACAACGTCAATTTAAAAATCATCTGACTTTAAAATTTGAATATTAGTTCATATTTATATATATATATATATATATATATATATATATATATATATATATATATATATATATATATATATATATATAAATTTATATATTTATTTCATTAAAAAAAGTACAATACATTTTCATGGTTCAGTCAGTACCATTTATTTTTTAATAAAGTTCAGCACTATTTTACTCAGTTATTTTTTCATTCGGTATCAATTTTAAAAACTATCTGTTGATTAATCTGTTATCAGCAGGTACTGCCCAACTTAGTTATTGGTAAAATCCACTGTCGGCCGACCTCTAACGATAAAGAATAAAATAAGAGCAGAATATTGTTGTGCATGCAACAGCCAACAAGTCAATTTTATTGCTTAATTTGCTCAGTATCATAACAAAGACGCAAGGATATCTGGGGAAACAGATAAGTAAAAAGTCATCAGGTGTAACGAGGGAGGGGTGGAGGTGTGTACTTGAAACATGATTGCTGTATTTGTGTTTGGCTGCAACAACTAATCGATAAAATTGATAATTACACTGTGTAACAAATTATTTTTTTATTTTTTTCCTGGGTAGTGTGTTATTTCCTAATTGCTTATGCCTCAAAAGTATAGAAAATGGCTATTATTCCCCACAAACTTTGCTTTTGTGACCAGGACAATGATATTTTGAAATGTACCCATTTCCAATGAGAAAACGGGCAAATGTGTGTCTTTTCGTTCACATAAAGTCAGAAAAAAACAACATATGACTCCAAATTAACATGTATTTATACTAAAGTAATATTCAAAGCCGTGCTGGTCCATAATGGTAACAAGTACCCGTCTCTTCCCCGGCTCACTCGGTGCACCTCAAAGAGGATTACAACAGCATCAAGACCTTGCTGGACACCTTGAAGTATGTCGAGTATGGCTGGGAGGTCACAGGAGACTTCAAAATGGTGGCATTCCCGATTGGTCTTCAAGGCAGTTTTACCAAGTTTCCCTGCTATCTTTGCCTTTGGGACAGCAGGGACATGAAGGCACACTACCACAGGCAGGACTGGCCTCAGCAGACCATGTTCTCTGTGGGAAGGAACAACGTCAAGTGGGAGCCACTGCTGGATCCCCGGAAGGTGCTGATGCCACCACTGCACATCAAATTGGGCCGTATGAAACAATTTGTCAGAGCTCTAGATTAGGAGTCGGAAGCCTTCAAGTACCTTCAAGACTTCTTCCCTAAGCTGTCTGAGGCAAAGGTCAAAGCCGGTGTCTTCGTTGGACCACAGATAAAGAAGGATTTTGGATTCATATGTTTTTTTTTCTGACTTTATGTGAACGAAAAGACACAAATTCGCCCGTTTTCTCATTGGAAATAGGTACATTTCAAAATATCACTGTCCTGGTCACAAAAGCAAAGTTTTTGGGGAATAATAGCCATTTTCTATACTTTTGAGGCATAAGCAATTAGGAAATAACACACTACCCAGGAACAAAAATTATGTAACAAATCACAGACAATGAATTTCATTATCGATTAGTTGGATATTTGCGCTAAGCACGGAGAAGCCCCATCAGTGATGTCAATTCACAGACAAGTGAAAAATAAGTTGCATTATAAAACTTGCATTATGAAGCAGAAAAAAACATGACACAAGTTGTCCAGTGCACGAGAGCACTTTATAAACACTTAAAAGAAGATCACAATAAGCATACAGTTCAATGTGGAGCGGATGCTGCATTAGGAGCATTTACACATTGCTTGTGCTGTTTGATGCAGTTGCTTCTCTCCAGCGCATCACTTACATTTTACTGCTATTTTCTATGTTTTTTAATGTAAACAAGTTATGAATTCAAAATCAGCTGCACATTTCGCGAAACTGTTTGTTCTTACCACAAGTCTCCGCTAAACTCTGAGCAAGCGAGCGCACATGCACATCCGTGTCAATCAAATCGATTGCAATGGAGAAAGGGAGCGCAATCATTTTGATTGAACTGTCCAACATCATACCACGATTTCAGTTTCAATGTGTTCAATAGTGCAGCTTTCATGGATATCAGGCTGAAGTCTCAGCAGTTAAGGTGTGCCGGCTTTAAGTGTTTTCTCGTGCTCATGTAAGCGCATGTAATACTGTGAGCACCAGGATGAGTCTTTTCAGCGTGAGAGTGAATTTGCACAGGGTTTACAGATGATTGTAATATATTCAACTGTATGTAATGCTGAATATATTGTATAATAATGCTAAGGGTCCTGATATTTCAAAGTCCTGATAATGCCACATGTAATGTCTGATTTCACTAGTAAATTTATAATATGGCAAACATTATTTTATTGGATAAACAGGATAAACAACTTTTTTTTTTTTTTAAATAGTTTACCAACGTAATCAGTGACACTTTACAAGCATATGTATCTAACATAATTATGTATTTTTCAGCTGGGCAGAATTATTAACATTTCTATTCTCATGTCACTATTGCCTTCTGATTTTGTTGTCCCACTCCATACCCTATGGATCATTTTACTCTTTAATGAGGAGCATATTTGTTAAGTTTTACAAGTAAAGGATATCCTGAAAGTAATAATAATAATAATAATAATAATAATAAATTCAAACTTAACTTCTGATGATTAAGGCTTTGTTAAAAGTTTTGTGAGAGTATAGACTCATGAATTCAGGGATGTAAATCAAACCAAATCCTTACACGCTTTATCATTTCAGTTTTTTTTGAAAAATCATGCTTTAATAAAATACAGGAAAGAAAATTTCATTTTTATCCGACGAATTGATTAATTGTAGAAATAATCGAAGATTAATCGATTATCAAAATAATCGTTAGTTGCAGCCCTATATTTGTGCCTTGCGAATCTCTGAGCATCAGCGTTCTGCCCAGATACTGAATGACAGGGTTTTTACGTCGCCATTCTGGGAGGTCTTTTCCCACGTTCAAACAAAGCTCTTTACACAGGCTTACAAATAAGCCATTTAACTCAGTCCATTCCATAAAACGAACAAAGCAACATTTCCAAACATAGAATGTTTTTCTTCTTGTTTTTTTTTAATGACTATCAAATAAACCACAGACATTAGACAGAAGACACACCTGCAGGCTCTTTTTTAAGGGGAGCAATTCGTTGCCAGACTGAAGCGAGCATCAGTTGCACCGCTGGCTTTAGCCCTAAGCTACGGTGAGAGCGACGACAAGGTCAAGAGATAAAGTTCCAAGATATCAGCATTTCCACATCACTCAGTGAAAAAATGCTACACCCACTGGTAAGTTTCTATGATGTGACTTGGCCTGCATAAATGAAAGGTATGGTCACTTGTGATAAGATGGTTTTGCTTTTTTCTCCTGATTAGAAATTAATATGTAAAGTGTCATTTAATTAGTGAATGTGGCATGTTAATTGACACTGTGACAATACACATGACAATAACAACAACAATGTAAAAGAGTGCAGCATAACTCAAATGTTGTTAGCCCTGTAAACAAAGATTCTTACCTTTACACCAGCCCCCTCTTCCTTATCGTCATTCCACTGTGCTCTACACTTTCCTCTGTCCACTCAACATCCGTGTTTCGAAAGATTTCCCTGAAAATGAAAGCATTAAATAGTAAATAAGACACGATATCTTGGCTTCATCATTAGCAACTCTAACATTTATCCAGGACTACATCTCCAAATAAATGATGCAGTAACGCATTTAGTAAAAGGGAGAAAGCTTCCCATAATCTCCTTAACAGATTACACCTGGAAATTATTCCTCTATAAACAGCCAACTACCTCTGTGGGTCAAACCAGCAAATACTGCTTCACTGACTACCTGCGAGACCTGCCCACTGACTTGCCAATTTAAGTGGGATACACAATATTTATGTTGCAAGTCAGCTACCGCATCGAGGTTAACCACCAGTCTGCTGGACATGCTGTAAAGATGGACAATATAAAAAAAAAAATTTGTTCAAATTACCAGTCAGCTATATACGAGCCAGTAGAAACATTTGCATCATACAGATCCATATTAGACCCATGCAATGCAAAGCCTAATGCAACTGAAAACTTAAAATATATTAAGCAAACCGAGAAGGGGGGCATCTTAACATGTATAATGTTATCATGTATATTACTCCATGTGATATAGTATGCAATTGTACATTTTATGTCATATTATTTTATCATTTGAATTACATTTAGGCTTTTTAAAAAAGTTAAAATTTCACATTCTATCAATTTATATGATGTCATGAAATTGCATTTATATAAATGATACAAGCTGTTGTCACAGTTTAAAGATTTCATACACATTTTATCAAAATATTCACAAGGTTGGAACATAATAATGAAAATAGAATTACACACATAACAATTTAATAATTGTATTATAAAAATAATAATTTAAGTGCTACTACATCAAAAGTACCATGTAAAAACATTACTTTTTGTAAAAAACCCAGCATAGATGCTGCAAGAGCCTATTTTTCGAATTCTTCCATATTTACAATGTTTGCTGAAGTTAAAATATTTCATAATGTATGATTGTCCCTGTAACCCTTGTATGGTACTGGGGTCAAAAATGACTCATTTTGAAATTTGCTTCTTTAAAAACATGGCATCCTTCATCTCAGTGGCATGAAATTGTGACTTTGCTGACATTACCCATCTACTCACACACACACACACACACACACAAGACTGGATTCTGTTGGTGTGGTGGTGTGGAAAAAAAAAAAAAAAAAAAATACCTTACATGGTGTTTGGGGTCAAATTGGACCCCACATTGGAAATGAATGGGAAAGACAATCAAACAGTTTTTTTATTTTTTATTTTATTATTATTATTATTTGTTAAATAAAATCAATAAACACGGCACAATGCAGAATACACACACACACACACACACAGAAATAAAGGGGTGGTACTATAACACATCCACATTGCGGAACGCATGTGCTCACACACACACACATACATACAGGAATGAATAGGTAAGACTGCAACAGAGAGCATTTTTTTTTTAATAGAACATTACACATCCACAATGAACACACGTACGCTCACACATACAGAGAGATGAAAGGATGACACCATTACACATCCACAATGAACACACACACAGATCAAAGGCTGATATATATATCTTCTTCAGAAGATGAAGCTGCAGGCCCCTCCACAGCAGCTCCGCCTCACAAAAGGCAAAGGTTTCAGGTGTGTCCCCGTAAAAAGGATGTGAAAGGCAGCATGATATGCACAAACTGGAAAAAAAAAAAAAAAAAAAATTTGCAAGGCTCACACCTTTTTCATGACCTTCTGCCAGATGTGCGTGGATTCATGAAAAAAAGACTATAGTTTCTGATACTTTATATCATTCTCACTGTTCTGTACTGTTCTTGGTTTTTTTATTGTTTTTTCCCCCATTTTTTAATTAGAAATAATTTGTTGCTTTTTATTGCTATTCAGTTCATTGAATGTTCACAATTTTGATGCCTGCAAAAATGCCAAGTTTGCCATTGCAAAATGTTATTCTAGTACTATGATGATATGTTTTATTTCTTCTTATTAACTTAATGAATTATTAAATTGGGATGTTTGAAATAAACAGGTGACTAAAATCTTACTCTAAGTCTTGTCTTTGTAGTACCATGGTATGTAATCATTTATGGGGCATCATTGCAAAAACTGACACTTCAAAACACCTAAAAAAAACAAAAACAAAAAAACATGTAATTTTACTTAGTTTTTTTTCTTACCAGGAGATGGCAGCAATCTGCCCCTAACACATGGCATAATCTCCAATTCCTTATTTTATATGCAAATTAATGGTACTGTTTACAAAATTTTTGGTAAATAAGCTGCACAAATTTAGAGTTTTTAAATAATTGAAGAAAGTGATATAACATTTGTTTAAAAAATAAAATTTCGCTACAATCACACTTTTAGTGTGTGGGGTCTTTACCTTTAAGGTAAAGCATAAACAAACAGAATACAAGGATTAAATATTTATATGTACACATTTATTACACTTACTACATTGCTTTAATGACATTTTGTAACAAAGTTAATGTAACTATGGCATATCACGGCTCAACTAAGCCATGGTGACACTGCGATCCAAGACTATTCAGGACCCACTGTAGCCAAATAAGGTACATTTCCTTCAGAGTGTGCACTCACAAGATATAATACGCAGTAAAAGGATCGCTGTGCTTATGTTTTTCAACACTACATATATCAAATCACTGGCAAGTGAAATCTGAACATTTACTAGCCAGTGGCTAATAAGTCATATTTTAGTCTCATAGTGTGAAATGTGGTCGCATATGCGACTGATTTACTTGTAATGTAGAGGGCTGTCATAAATATATTTTTACATTTATTAACTGCTCATAAAGTTGATCTGTCAGGACTTAAGTTGTTTGGTGCTGCATGTAAAGTTAAAGGTTTATCAGAGAAGGTGTCCATCATGTATCAAGCTTATTTTTTTCTGAATTCTGTATAAATTCTTAAAGCCTGTTTGTGCATATGCATGTTGTAATGTGACACTTTGAAGGAATATTCTATGTTCAATACAAGTTAAAGGGATAGTTTAGCCAAAAATGTATATTCCTCTCATCATTTACTCACCCTCATGCCATCTCAGATGTGTATGACTTTCTTCTGCTGAACACAGAGATTTTAAAATAAATATCTCAGCTCTGTAGGGCCATACAATGCAAGTGAATGGTGATCAGGCCTTTGAAGCAAGAAAAAGCAGATAAAATCAGCTGCAGCCTCAAAAACACTCCAATCAGTGCAGTCAAAGCACGGCTGTAGTTCCAGCTCTGCTTCATTGGTCCATAGCTTTACAGTCCTTACTACAGGCTTAGCTGATTTTAGTTTCTGCTTGTAGGTCGGGAGAATATGAACCAGACAGTGATCAGAGAGTCCTAAAGCTACACGTGGGACAGAGCGATATGTATCCTTTACAGTGGTGTAGCAGTGGTCCAATATATTTCTTTCTCTGGTGGAGCATGTGATGTGTTGTTTGTATTTTGGCAGTTCATGGGTGAGGTTAGCATTATTAAAATCTTCCAGAATAATAAGTGAGTCTGGGTGTTGTTGCTCCGTGTCTGTGATATGATCAGCCAGTTGTTGCAACGCTGCATTCACGCACGCTTGTGGCAGGATATAAATACTCACCAGAATGAACGAGGAAAACTCCCACAGCGAATAGAAAGGCTTACAGTTGATGAAGAGCGCCTCTTAATTAGGACAGCACATCTTCAGCACTGTTACATCTGTACATCAACTTGTGTTGATGTAAAAGCATGTTCCACCACCTCTCGTTTTCCCCGATGACTCCGCAAAGCGATCCGCTCTGAATAGCCGGAAGCCCGGCAGATGAAACGTGCTGTCCGGGATGGTTTCATTAAGCCAGGTTTCCAAAAGAAGTGCAATTACCAACATTGGAGGGTAGGGTCAGGCACTTTCTTCAGTTTCAACAAACGTGGGACCCTTCAAGCTCATAAAATAAGCCTTCAGCATCACAAATGCGTGAGAAGGCCAAACAGGTATCTGATGTAAAGTAGGGATGGGCACTTTGTCTACTCGAGTACTCGTCGAGTACTCAAGGGGCAATTACATATTCATAACTGTATATATAATAACATGTCTGACAAACATCTATGGCTGCTGCATTGCGTCTTGTTGTTCCAGTGTATCATCTATTCATTATTATAGGCTGTTATAAAATAGTATGTTACAAAATATACGAAAGATTGCATAATCAAAATATAATGCATCATATTTTGTCATTTTGTGAAGATTCGCTGCCCAACTATGAAAGAATGTGCACAACACGCATCTGTCTGTTCTTCCTTAAGGTTTCCGTAGTAATCTTAGTAAGTGCGCACCAGTTTTTTTAGTGAGTGTCTGAACCGTCTATTTTCAAGTAACAGGAGATGCCATAACCACTGCGTATTAATATGCGTGTTAAGTTGAAGTTCAGTTTTGAAGATGCTGCACTGTGTTCCATTTAACTGCGCTCTGTCTAGCTGTTTGAAACACTCGCCTGCTGTACATTTCCACCTTTCAAACTGAGGAAAGTGCAACGGAATGACACTTTATATCAGATATCTAACTTCGAAATTTTAAGATGCAGGTGCGTGTTACTTCACGCAGGGCAGGTAGGTTTAGTCAGTGACAATCATTCAATTTTAATAAATAATATCCATTAAATTATACCCATTAACAAGTCAAAGTTCTTACATTAAATGATAATAAAGTGTGTTTAACAAATGTTTTGCAGAGACAGGTGATCAAAATACGGTTAATTACACTCTCTTTGTTTTGATTATTGTAACAATAGCATTGCAGCGTCGTATCAGTTTGTTTGCCATGAGAAGTCTCTGATAATCAATGTACCCCTCAAAGTCACAACGTAATCAATCTCAAAATTAAAAATAAGCTCCCTCTTTGACACGTTTGTGTTTAGTTGTCAGGTAATTGTCTCTGGATTTCGAATTAAGAGAAGTCACGTCATGCATGATCACTATCGATCATCGTTTTCATGATCGATCATTGCTGCCACGTCCGAGTACCCGAGTCCCCGTGCCCATCCCTAATGTAAAGAGTGTAGCCACTTCCAGGGGGGTAAAGTCAGCCTATCTTTATAGCTCGAGGCCACACGGCCCTGACCCACCCACAGGAACAACCCCCGTTCCTTAAAAGTGTTTAACCAGATGGCCAGTTCAACAACAGAAGCCTCCCATACATAAACACACAAAGACAGGGCATCTGTTTATGAAGCACCAACAATAAACACAACTGAAAATATGACCAGTCAATATCATACCAGCACAGATAAAGTCCTTGCAAAAAAGACTTCAATTTACAAGGTTTGATTAAAAGATAATTACATAAATTTGTTCTAACAAATTACAGGCTCAAATGATCTGAGTCGACAGAATGGGAAGATTAAAGAATTAAAATCATGGACGACTTATTAGCGTGAGTTCGGAGTGAGTTAATAGTTTATTACTTTGGTCAAGAAAACACTGGATTTAAAGTTTAAAGCATTGCATCTATAACAAAGTTCACTGTTATTGTTCAATAAAAATGTCAGAATCAGTTTGATTCTCATTCGCTTGCCCCCAAGATTTTTTTTCCATCTGGCCCTTTTGTCGATGAAGCTGAATAGCCCTGGCCTAGTCCCTGGCATTATTACACTGGCAGCCAAAAGTTTGGAATTATGTACAGATTTTGCTCTTATGGATAGAAACTTTTATTCACCAAAGTGGCATTCAACTGATCTCAATGTATAGTCAGGACACTAATAACTTGAAAAATTACTATTAAAATTTGAAAAAAATTAAACTACTTCAGAGTTCTCATCAAAAAATCCTCCACATGCAGCAATGACAGCTTTGCAGATCCTTGGCATTCCAGCTGTCAGTTTGTCCAGATACTCAGGTGACATTTCACCCCACACTTCCTGTAGCACTTGCCATAGATGTGGCTGTCTTGTCGGGCACTTCTTACGCACCTTACAGTCTAGCTGATCCCACAAAAGCTCAATGGGGTTAAGATCCATAACACTCTTTTCCAATTATCTGTTGTCCAATGTCTGTGTTTCTTTGCCCAATCTAAACTTTTCTTTTTGCTTTTCGGTGGCTTTTTCTTTGCAATTCTTCCCATAAGGCCTGCACCCTGAGTCTTCTCTTTACTGTTGTACTTGAAACTGGTGTGGTAGAATTTAATGAAGCTGTCAGCTGAGGACATGTGAGGCATCTATTTCTCAAACTAGAGACTCTGATGTACTTATCCTCTTGTTTAGTTGTACATCTGGCCTTCCACATCTCTTTCTGTCCTTGTTAGAGCCAGTTGTCCTTTGTCTTTGAAGACTGTAGCGTACACCTTTGTATGAAATCTTCAGTTTTTTGGCAATTTCAAGCATTGTATAGCTTGCATTCCTCAAAACAATGATTGACTGATGAGTTTCTAGAGAAAGCTGTTTCTTTTTTGCCATTTTTGAACTAATATTGACCTTAAGACATGCCAGTCTATTGCATACTGTGGCAACTCAAAAACAAACACAAAGACAGTGTTAAGCTTAATTTAATGAACCAAATAGCTTTCAACTGTGTTTTATATAATAGCAAGTGATTTTCTAGTACCAAATTAGCATTTTAGCATGATTACTCAAGGATAAGGCGTCTAGATTTGTTCAAAAATGACCTTTTTCAAATAGTGATGGTGCTGTTTTTTACATCAGTAATGTCCTGACTATACTTTGTGATCAGTTGAATGCCACTTTGGTGAATTAAAGTACCAATTTCCTTCCAAAACAGCAAAATCTGTACATTATTCCAAACTTTTGGCCGCCAGTGTAAGTGTGGACATGGTTATGACCATACAGCGGCAATGTTCATTTTCCTGATAAGAAAAACTCAAAGACTGTCTATGATTAACTGAGTTAAAAGCAAGCCGGTTAAACAATATGCCTATGCTTCTTAGCATTACAACACCATCAAAACACATCAAACTGAAAGCGTTCTTGACTTTTTAGCAGTGTTACTTATCTATTAGTTTACAATAAAACAACAAGAAGCTCAGGCAGACAAACAGTGGAGGCAGGAGTTTGCAATTCACAAATGCAATACAGTAGACTTAGAAAGAGCTACACAAACACTGTTTTGTTGGATATTTTAACACAGCAAAGCTTACTCAGCACTGGGAACCCCATGTAATACAAACGGAACTGCATTTGCTTACACCAGCAGCAGCTGCTTTGACCTGGCTTTGTTAGTGTCACCCAGCACAGGCATTGGCATGAATAGGAAAAGCCCAGAAGGACACAAGCTTCAGAAAAATCAAGTTATCATCACACAACTGACAAGGACTACAGGGTGATGGGAATACTTACTGACCTGTGTTGCTTCTCTTCAATGTCTTTGGTGGCAATAGCATCCAATTCTCTAAATGGAAAGAAACATAGGACAACGGTGTAAACTAATAACCAAACATTTCACTTTGCATTCTCCATTATGTAAATGATGCTGACATAACTGATAATTATTATAAAGGATGTGCAGAACTAACAATTTTCATAATCGACTAGTAGGTCAGTTGTTTGAATGACTAGTTGGTGACTAGTGATTTTTTTCATGGAAAGGTATGCAAAAAATATTCCAGCATTACAAACGTGACATTTGCAGGGAATACTTCAAATTTAACATTACATAATAAGTACTCATGACCAGTATATGGAACCATCTGAATGAATAATCATAGACACCTGCAGATAGAGACCAGACATCAGAAAATTTTCAGTCTATACTAGTTTTCTTCCAATGTAGATCGGGAAATAAACTTGCGTTATGGACTTTATAAAATAGACGTGTTTTTGGGAGACCGTACACTTGTAGGAGGGTTGGCACTCATAAGAACATGTAATATTTAATCTGTTTTAATTATTGTTTTCACATAAACGGGGAAAAATCGTCATTACGGGCGTGAAACCTCTTTGTTACGGATGTAACAGTTGTGAAAGCAGCACTTACAAGACGAGGAGAAAACCATCCAAAACGCTAAAACTTATCAACTTTGATGTCCGAGAAATCTGTATGATATCCATCAAGGCTGCATTATGGATTGTAATAAGACTGTAATTACGATATGGCCTTGCACGAATACTAAGCCACAAAGGGCTGTGTATTAAAGTCTGCTTGACTACTTCAGACAGCACTGTGCAAGCGAGTGGTGCTCTGGTGGGAGTAAAGTATAAGCGGAACACGCAGAGTAGCACAGCAATATTAGATTAGGGTGATCATATTACAATTCACATATCAAAGCAATAGTCAGTGATCTATCAGAATCATCAGGGTAAAGAACGAGCGGTGGAGGTTTGTGATTCTCTCATATTCTCTGATATTCAAATGATTTGATATGAAGCGTCCATAATGGTCAAGTCAGTAACACATTTTTATAAGTGTTTCAAGTAACCAAGGGAGACCATTTGTTTATCATACTTTACATCAACATAAGTTAGCTTTGTACAGAAAGTATTAACTTCTTTGAATGAATATTGCTTGAGTGATATAAACTTAACCTCTAAAACGTTATGGATGTGACAACACTAAAACGCAGCGACATCATAAATGTGGCTCTTCTGTGCTGTTATGACAAAGTTTGCATATTTTCACTCTGGAAAATGATTTTTGTTCAAGTGAAAATAAATAATCCTTTGATCCCTCTTTTGCAATTATAAAATACGGCTGTTTGAAAATTTTGTTTTAGAAATGGTGCACCCCTCATGTGAGGTGGATAATTTAAAAGGGTTTTTGTGCCTTTGCTTAAAACTATTTTTCCATGGTATGGTTGACATTTGTGGAATTGCTCTCCAACCTGAAATACTTGAATGAAATAAGTGTCGTGAGATATCCCACCGGTCTCTGTGACAGCACTAGACTCTGTAAACAGCAAACAAAAATGTGTCCACGGGCCGCTGCCTCTGACACTTTCTGCTTTGTCAATTATTTTGCGCATAGTATAGTATTGTATTGCACAGTATTGTAGTTGCAGCGAATTGAGGCTTAATTAAACTTTTATGCCAAGTTGTTCAAAACAGTTGGCAGTTGAGGGCGCTATTTTGCTGCTGTTGTTGTTTTTGACAACCGCTTCTGCTCAATGTTGGTCTCAATAAAACTCATTTGATATCTTTGAACTGCAGGGTTTTGGAAAGAGGTGGCGTGGCTAATCCAGCAGCTCAGATTGTGGAAATTCTAGAATGGATAAAATCACTTACAGCACCTTTAAGGACAATAACATATAATTAGGCTCTGTAATGTTCACGTGATCCCGATCAATAGTGTTTCAGTGGGATATGCTACTGACGAGCACAGCACTTTAACACGGTAACTTTTAAAGATATATCGATATATTTTCAAACGAAATATAGGATGAGACTATACCATTTATATCGATATAGTTTGATATTGCTTTACATAACCCGTTTCTTCCGTAAAGCCGTGCCAGTTTTTGCATCTCTCCTCTCTCACACTCCGCACAACCCCGCCCCCACTCTCCCTCTGTGTCTGTGCGCAAACCCGGCCCCACTCACTCACAAGTTCTCCTGCAACATGGGAGACACAGCACCAGTCCACCCTGCCAAAGAAAACTGATCCTGTGTCTCAATCAGCTCCATATGTCGTGAATCAGTATATTGTGAGCACGAATTTGGGCACTTTTTGAAAGATGGATTTACAACAGTTGTGAAGGACAACATCTCTCAGACAAAGAACCTACTTCAACTGTGCATTCTCTACCAGTCGGGTATTTCATTGTCTGGGAAAAAACATCATGTGTGTGAATAAATTCGTTTTGTTCGCTCCTTCACGATAATAATTTAATACATTAATTGGAAAACGAGCCAAATATCACCTTGACATCAAAGGCATAAGCTATTGGCGACCACTCTGACCATCATCGATCCCCGAGATCATCTGTCGGCACATTACTAATGTGCATTTCTCTCTATAAATTAACAAAATGTTCAGACAGTCTCCTTGCTGGTTTTTCCGACACATTCAGAATCGTTACCGCTTTTGCCGGTGTCGCTGCAGCTCGCTTCATGCGTGCGCTTGTAAATTTATATTTTAAAGGCTCATCACAGTTTAGCATTTCTCTGTAATGTAGAACAGTGTTAGCAAAGATTATTTCTCAGCCCTGGAACTCAAACCATTTTCTGATGCCCCCAAAAAATATATATTTAAGTAATTAAATGAATATCATAAACGTGTGACAACTAGTCGACTAATGGCTTAAACTAACGCCTACTAGTCGACTAGGAAAATCTTTGGTCGGGGGAAAGCCCTAGAGATCACAGCAAATATTATTTTCACTTACTCATTTGCTCCAAGACCAAAAGAAAAAATCCACTATTACATTTGAATGACTTTCCAGAAGAAGACAAAAAAAAATAGAGCGCGGTGGACTAAGACTGTAAAATGGGAGAAGATGCCAAATTTACTGTCACTCTCTCAGCAGCTGTAATCGAAACCCACTCACAGCTGTGGTAATTCATTTTTTAAAACTAATTCCAGGGTAATATAACACAAAGCATAATGTTTTAATTATTTATACTCAATATTTAAAAAGTATAATATAAAAAAATTGTGCGATTTACGCAGATAAATAAGGTGGAAACGCATCATCAGTCTGTGAAAAAGGTCTATAACATCAGATAAATGGCATAAAGGAATAAAAAATATAAAGAAGTGTATTTTAAACCTTTTAACAACTTAAATATTTAAAAGATTGTTTCACTTTCATGGTAATTATGAATGTAAGACATTACAAACAACATCTCTTTTGAAGAGAAAATAAGGCTTGGACTTCTGCTGCAACCCCGGCCACGAAGCCTTCGCAGCCCAAAAAGTCTTCTGCCAAGAAACAAAGTGTGTTGCAAGCTTCATTTACCGTCTCACATGTGGCTTTGACTTACAACTGAACATTTAGCCAACTTCGTAGAAAATAGCGAGATATATTTTGTGTATTGCCATTCAACCTATAAACACTCAGATATGATTTTTGGTCCATATCACCCAGCCCTAACAGTAATGAACAAATATTCAACAAATAAATAGGCTAAATAACTAGAACATATAGCACAAAACTATCAAAATATGAAAGGCTACAATACGGAGCGGCACAAAACTGCTTATGCACATCCTGAACGCAGAATAACATGCTTCAATTACTAAATTTACATGAAAACCAGAAAGTTTACATGCCCGTTTACATGCACTAGCCTAAATATGCAGCGTATTCAGCACTCCTGTATACATGCGCCTCGGTCAGTAAGCAGCTTTCTCCACAGCAATGTAATTTCCCTGTGACACTTGTGTAAATAATTAACATGGCATCCGAGGAAGACTTCCCCTTTTTATTTTCTGTTGCGTCGCTTTATTCCCAGATATTCTAGAGTTGTTGCTGTATCTGTTTCCTTAACTTTCCATTGCAACCTGCAGTGGAATTGCACTGCAATATTGGACTTTCCCTCTTATGTAAAACTCTGGGATTCACCCAAAGTACGAGCGAGTGCATATACGTGAATGCGAGGGACCGTCAATATTTTACATTGGTTTGCATAAATGGATATAGTGTATAGTGTATAGTGTATGTGCTTTTCCCACTGTGTTTCCAGAAATGTTGAATTCTTCTCACTGTGCTGACTATTATAAGTGAACTGAACTATTGAGCATCTACATCTGAGATGCTGTTCTTGAGTAGCGCTCAAATATTGCGCAAAGTTGTGAAGGTTAAAAATAGCCACGAGTGCATCACCAGCCTGTGCAAGAGTTTATGTCAACTGAGAAGCACCATTCACTAAACGCGCTGGCGCTGCGCATACTATATATTTACTTATTAAACACAGCCTTTTGTGATTCACAGAGCTATCGCACGTCTTCAAGTGGCTTTGAATAAAATGCACGAGTCATATGAACTACTTTGTGTTTTTATGGTTCTTTTATGTCATTTTTGGAGCTTGACAGTAGCGAACATGACTAACACACAGTATCGGATTTGGATCGGGCTCGTCGGACCAATACATGATACGTCTAAAAGCTTCAGTATCGGAGCCGATACCGATCCAGGTATTGGATCGGTGCATCCCAAGTATTATTGATGCAGCATTTTGCTATAACAACAGCACATAGTAAGAATAAACCTAAAGCAAGAGACGAAACTTTTTGCAGAGGGTTTTACCCTGCTGACTGTTATTCACTGTTAAGCACAGCAAGTTATCATTATGCAAAAATGCTCTCAAAAAAGTTCTCCTAAATAATGAGAAATGAGTCTCCCCTTAAAACCACCACCACTAAAAATATTAATGTTAGTAGTCGACCCCGCTAATATACTAGTCCGTTGTTGGCCGTCTAGTCGATTAGTCGACCACCCTGGCACATCTCTAATTATTACACAGACATACATTTTGACAGAATCCAAATGCAATTACACTGTATAACTGAAGGCTATATCTCTAGCTCTAAAAAGGCAAATGCAAAAGCTAGACAAAAGCATACCATACATTCTTGTTCATCCATTTTTGTATAGCTATGTATTTATATTGTGTGAATGAAAATGTGGCAATAAGCAAAATAGATCCTAACACTCATGACACACATCAAAAAGATTTTGGTTTCTCTATTTTTCACTTTCATTTCTTGGGAAGCAGCAACTACATAAGTAATGCATGTGCAATATACTGGGATTATATATCTAATGGCAACAACAACACTGCCTTCACATCCTATCACACCTTAACTTGCATCACAATATAAAACCACAAACAACTCAAAGGGATAGTTCACCTAAGAATGAAGATTTTCTCATTTACTCACCCTCATGCCATCCCAGATGTGTATGACTTATTTTCTTCTGCAGAACACAAAGATTTTTAGAAGAATATCTCTGCTCTGTAGGTCCATACAATGCCAGTGAATTGTGACCACAACTTTGAAGCCTCAAAAGCACATTATTGTAGCATAATGTAATCCATAAAACTCCAGTGGTTTAATCCATGTCTTCTGAAGTAATCCAATCTTTTTTGTTTTTTTCTTTTTGGGTAGGGCTGCACGATTATAGCAAAAATAATTGTTGATTATTGCCCTTGATATTGTAATCGCGATTATTAATGTTGATTAAAATATTAAATTACCGTGACGTCACAAAGCAAGCAACCGTGCAGTTCTTCATAGCAGATTTCAATGGTGGATATGAGCTGCGCTTTTCTTTTAAGCATTAAATATTGTAATAATGTTTGTTAAAGTTAGGCCAAATAAAAATTATTTTAAATGGCTATGGTATCAAATAAATTCAATTATTGCTAAATTACTGCTTAAATTATTAGTCCACGTACAGTAAATAATGACATATTCAATATTCAAACTTATTAACAGCCGATTTAAACTGACCAAGTTACTGCGTTCAGTAAGCCCTTTGGTGGCGAGACCAGATCTTAGATCTTCAATGGTGATCTTGTTCATGTAAGATTCTCATTAGATAATTTTTGGCCTCAGTGGTGCGCTTTGGAAATTAAAAACAGTCATTTGCGATCGGAGTTTGTGCGATTCGTGAAAATATTAAATCTACTAATACCAGCTGCGTGGCAAATGGGTCTTATTACAGCAGACGCGATAATGACGGTGATTCCTGAAATATGCTATTCATGCCATATTCTTTATGTTGGCTACACCTCCAAAACAAACTTAGAACAGTTAATCTGAATTACTTTATTGCTATTTTGTACAAATCAAATTCACATTGGCCTACTTATTAACATGACAAAACAAAACTGTTATTACATTTTTAATAAATTGTACATAGAAATCGAGCAATGCAACAAACTCTCCCATTACAATGACTGCTGTCACTCACTGCAGGTTTACACTGTTTGAGACCTGCATTTCGACTCGATTTCAGTGACGCTCTGCACAAAGTTCTACAATTTGTGAATGCTCTCATTAAAAACAAAGAAGTCTAATCAGCATAATAAATCAATTATTTACAACGCGTCTATGCCTTGATTAGAACGGGAGCATTTTAGTTTTGTCGTGTTGCTCATTTGCAGTGTATTTAACATCTATGTTCAAAGCGAGCGGTGCAATATGCAATGAATCCAAAATAATTCCAAAGTGATTTTCGCTCTTGTTCTACAGCTTCTTTTCAAGTGTCGGGTGATGTTTCTTCATTATTAATTTTCGTGTGCCACTGCGAACAGTGGTGGAACATAAAGCAAGCATCTGGGCATTCAGACGGTTTAAAACTTGCCCATTAGGATCAGTTGTCATTATTGATAGGACAGAGGACTAATTTAACCGGCTCTGATTGACCATTTCCATTGTATTGCTCAACAGACATGTTAGTTATTGGTTAGAATACTCAACCACTGCAAAAACACATTGTAAATAGAAACCATTGACACAACAGAAGCAGACTTAAATTGAACGCTGTAATCATCAGTTTTCACAATTACGTTATCGTGATTAGGTTTTTCGATTAATTGTGCAGCCCTAGACCAAAATGTAACTCTTTATTCACTATAAATCTTGACATCAGCCGCCTCCTTGGCGATCATGATTTCAAGCTCAATTACACCTCCTAGAGCCATCTAACGCTCTGTGCATGCTTCATGCACTGTAATCAAGCTTGAAATCATGATCATGCCTAGAGACTGCAATGTTAAGATGTACAGTGAAAAAGGAGTTCCACGTTGGTCTGTTCAGTTCTCACCCAAAAACGATTGGATCACTTCAGAAGACATGGCTTAAAATACTAGAGTCTTATGGATTACATTTCATGCTGCGTTTATGTTAGAGCTTGAAAGTTTTGGTCATCATTCACTTGCATTGTATGGACCAACAGAGCTGAAACATTCTTCTAAATACCTTTGTTTGTGTTCTGCAGAGGAAAGAAAGTCATACACATTGGGATGCAATTAGGGTGAGTAAATGATGAGAAATTTGTCATTTTTGGGAGAACTATACCTTAAAGGTGCACTGAGTACATTTTTTTATTTCTCATCTTGGACATACACTGACACCTAGTGGTGTGGATGCAGCATAATTCAAACGCAATAGTTTTCAGTTACCAATGCCATTATAGAAATTCACTATTTACAGTCAGCCATAATTAACTTAATTCATGAGTTAACAGACCAGTAAGAGGGCAGTTACTGAGATGAAGTGAGTAGTATTTGGCTGGTCATGTGATTCTAACATGGCAGCCCCCATGTGCGGACCCTCTCCATGTTGAATAAAACAGCTTTTATAAGGTTACTGATATGACTGGAGTCTTCATTTTAATGTGCGTGCTTATGATTTTATACACGTTTACAAATTTATTTATTTAGGAGTAAAACGCTTTAAATGAGGACAAGAATACTGAGTGCCCCTTTAAGAGTCTCTTCAGGGTTAAAAAAAATATTATAAACAGTGTTAATGGTAGAGTGCAGGCACACCTCCCCCACTACTGGCTTCAGCTGCTTCTACTGCTGCTAACACCAGCAACCTTGACCTGCCCTTAAAAACATAATGTAACACACTTAAAACGTCTTTTTAAACACATTTATAGGCAGAAGGGTGACTTCGTGTCGTGTGTATTTTCTTTGCACAGTTCTAAGAGAAATAAACATTTCACAGCTGGTCTCGAGCTTGTGTTAGCTCCCGTGACTGCGTACTTTTAAACGTTAAATATTGAAAACAAGTAACAAGTGAAGCTGGCCCATGTACGATATTTTTAAAGTGACAGAAACTAGTAGATTATACAGTTATTAAATATGATTTTTTTCCTGTAATTAAAGCCGCTGTCCCGATGTGCGCAATTCAGTGCCAAGCTAACAGCGCTAACAAACCAGTCCGCTACTAAAGCATCTGACTTTTAACTACTTCAGCAATTAAATGCGACTGTATAACAACCCACATGAACTAATCAGACACACAGTCGTGTTTTATCGTATACTGTCACTTCATTATCAAGCAAAGGCTCCAACCGGCTGCTAAAAAAAAATAAAAAATAAAAAAAAACAGGAGTCGACGTCGAGAAAAGTGGCAGGACGTCGAGTCAAACATCCATATTAAACCAACATCTTTCCAAAATACACCAACACAATATAGCTTCTGAACGCAAGCCCACACACACCATAGTAAACAACTAGTTTGCATGTACATTCATAAACACGACTTTTACGTTTCTAAGCATACTGTTTTATTAAATGTAACGTTTCACTTTATGAAACCGACTGCAATGTCACTACGATGCCATAACGTGAATGCGTTGATAACGTGATCAACGTTCAAGAAATCTGCCACACAGAAATACATTTGTACTTTCCTTTTTTGATTTTCTTTTTTACACGTCACACTGATAGGAGAGACTGCTCTGTCATTTTTTATAAATCATCACAACGAAAAACTATCGTGCAAACGAGAGCAAGACAAAAACATGCAACCATGTACCTCCGGTGCTGAGCTCAGCTTAGATATCGCAGATAGGCTGGGGAATACATTTATACCGTTTACATACTTAAAATCACAAAAAACACGAAAGGATTACAACACTCACCTCTTGTAGTTTAAAGTGCAGTAGAGATGAAATGAAAGCAAATAATAAGGCTATAGAAATTCAACACATTTGCAGAGTCTGGGAGGGGAAACATTTGTCCTGCTCGATCGCCATTTTCTTCTCTCGCATTCATCCCTGTAACTGCAGGAAGAGCTCAGGCGCTGCTCTCAGTGCACTTCCTTCAACTCAACACACTCACCTCCAAAATGGTGGCCACAAATAGGCTATGTCTGCCTTAAAAACCTGGTGTACTGCCTACCTAGACAACGTGTTTTTGCATTTAAGACGCTAACAGTGTTTGTGGGCCCAAAATTCGCTTTAGTTCGGCAGCTCACAAAGTTCTGAAGCAAAATGATCATTATAATTTGCAAGCATAATGCACAGTCAAATGCTAGGGAAATAGGTAGGCTTGCAAGTGAAAATTATTATGATAAATAATAAAAGTGTAATATGAGAAAATAACAAACAACAATAGAATTGATAATAGAAATGGAAAACAATTAAGAATAATGTCATCAAGGAATACCTGATCCAAACAGAAGTACCTGGAAACTTAAAGGGATAGTTCACCCAAAAATGCAAATTCTCTCATCATTTACTCACCCTCATGTCATCCCAGATGTGTATGACTTTATTTCTTCTGCTGAACACAAATTAAGATTTTTAGAAGAATATATCTGCTCTGTAGGTCCATACAATGCAAGTTAATGGTGGCAAGAACGTTACAGCTCCAAAAAGCATATAAATGTAGCATAAAGTAATCTATATCAGTGGTTCTCAACCAGGAGGCCGGGACCCACTAGGGGGCCTCAGCACACTTCCAAGGGGGCCTCAAGATGACTTAAATTAATATAAAATAAGAAATATTAAAATAATTAAAATAATCCTACTTAATTAAAATGCTAAAAAATACTTTAAGATGTATGCCTACAAATCATAAACAGATTCTTTCTGAAACTTCTGGAATAAAAAATGATCCATGATTAATTATTTTAATCAGACACGTCTAGTTTCTGGCGAGGGGGCCTTCAAATATGGTCTTGTACAGTGAGGGGCCTTGGAGTCAAAAAGGTTGAGAACCACTGATCTACATGACTCCACTGGTTAAATGTACATCTTCAGAAGCCATATGATTAGTGTGGGTGAAAAACAGATCAATATTTAAGTCTTATTTTTAAGGCGTGGTTCACATACAGTACTGTGCAAAAGTCTTAGGCACATAAGGTGTTTCACAAAAACATTTGTCTTAAGATGGTTATTTATATCTTCAGCTTTAGTGTGTCAATAGGAAATATAAATGTTAGACTCCCAAACATTACTTTTGCAAATAGAATAGAATAGAAGAACAGGGAGCCCTGCAACAGATGTCATGGCCCCCACAAAGCCCCCCACTGAACATCGAGTCAGTCTGAGATTACATAAAGAGACAGAAGCAATCAAGACAGACTAAATAGAGAAGAACTGTGGCGAATTCTCCAAGAAGCTTGGAACATCCTATCTGCCAACAACCAAGAAAAACTGTGTCCAGGTGTACCTAGGAGAATTTGTGCTGCTTTAAAGGCAAAGGTGGTCACACTGAATATTGATTTAGCTTTTTTATGTTTAATGGACTTTGTTTGACATTAAGTGATAAATGAAAACTATTTATGTCATTATTTTTGAAGACATCCTCACTATGCAACATTTTTCACAAGTGCCTAAATCTTTTGCACATTACTGTACCTTTGCACGGTGAAATTCCACGGGCGGAATACATTCATCTCAATAGGAATCCACGTGATCATGAATTTCCCTCGCGGATTTCGTGGTGAGTTCGAGTTCGGTGAACTTTGCGGTGATTTTTCGCCACGTTGTCCCATAGGAAGTTGCTTGGTTTGGCAGTGACCTCTGAGTGGGCGGTGCTTCTTACACAGCTAAAGTGAATATACACAATGGACAAGGATATCACTTTAGCGGCGAGTTTCTTTTCAACTTCACTCTGCCAGAGTATGAAGTGCAGCACTAAAAATATGCTGCTTGGCAGTTATTTTTGGCTGATTTCACATGCATTCAACATCCGCCCACGCTATCTTCGCCTGCGGAATTTCGCCGTGCAAAGAGTATGTTTGACCGCACGTTTACTGTAAATCTCCACTTTCCCTTTCACTTCAACATTCTTCTTCTTTTGTTTTTGGTGATTCACATTCTTCACGCATATAACCACCTACTGGGCAAGGAGGAGAATTTATAATAAAAAAATATTGACTTAAATATTGATTTAATATAAAATGAAAAAATAACAAACAGCAACAGAATTCATATTAGAAATGGAAAACAATTAAGAAAAATGTCTGATACAAACAGATGGAAACTTAATTAAAAGGTATACAGTAAGAGTTTAATAAATAAATAAAATTATGTCATGCACTGAAATCAGTGTGAAACAGTTTGAAATAAGGGCAATATGCTGTTATGACAAGAGGGAAATTTAGAAATAAAATACACTAAGCAATACTATTGTTGTCAGCCTGTGAGTGACAGACTGATAAATGCCATACAGATACCAACAAAAAGAACACGTTAAGATGTGCAGTCTAAACTACTCTGTAAATAAGCTATGCTCTACACTTTTGGGAAAATATAACTACATGGTTTGTTTACAGTAAAGCCCTGACCCATAGTGAAAGATAATACTCTTTCAAAGCAAGACAAAAACACCAACCAAGAGCAGACTGGGAAAAACCTAAATAAATCTGCAACAATATACAAACAGTCCAGTCTTTAGTCTGGAATTTGCCTGCGTTTTCACTTTGAAGACAAAGCAGTGGCACAGCTGAAAATGGCTCGGCTACACTGTCCTTTTGAAGGCGGTCATTCTGCCTCACTAGGCAGGAATCGTACAGAACATGACAACCTCTTTCACACTGAAAGCAACTTGTTTTAAACATACATTTTATCAATATTATCAGATTTATATTACAATGACAGTTCCCATCATTTACATATGTACATCTCATTTAAATTTTTGTCACTGCTCAGAAATGGGATACTAAAAATACACAAACAGGTCTATAAGGGTTCTTGTATAGCCACATTCCACTGAGTGCTGTTCATGTTTCTAAAATAGAGCTGAGGTAAAATGCAGAGATATTTTGCTTATATGAAGTCTTTGCAAAATCGTGTCAACAACTGTTTGTATGTTTCCACAGAATAATACACTAATTGTTACTTCAAACACAACATGTATTTCGTGTTAAAAAGTTTTTTGTTTACTTTTGTACTGTCCAATTAGTCTTTAGCATGGGTAAAAATACTTTTTAACTAAGAGTGTCGATCAAAATAGGTCAATTAGGACATACTACTGTATTATGTAAGACATTCCTGTTTTAACAAGTCTGTCTCTTCACAATTGACATAAAACAAAATGAGAATATACGCCGCATAGTGCTTGGGACAGATCAGGCCTCGGCGTCTGTGGTGTTGAGAATTAATTTTGTATGAGGCATGAATATTGATGATCAGCAGAGGCCCGGGCCAGCTGCGTGTGAGTGAGTTGGCTGCAGTAGGACAAGGGTCAGTTTGGTCAGGCAGTGGGCTGCTCTCCCCCTTCCAGGCCGCTGAGAGCATGTGGAGCCTGGGAACGCGGGCAGATGCACTTTGCTCGGGCAGACAGGGCAGGAGGAGGGGAACAGTTTTGCATGACAAATACATGGCTGGCTTTGGCTTTCAGAGACTCACTTCCAAAATCACTTGGTTTCCACCAAATAATGTGCCATCTAAAGCCTGAGCTTTAGCTCTGCTGTGTTGATGTAACATTTCAGAATGATAAAACAAGGCATTTCAATAAGTGAAACTGCAGTATATTGTTAATATTTCTAAACTGATCACAAAACAATACTATGCTATAATAGTTAAATAAGATCATATTGATGTGACATGAAAAACTTTCTCAAAAGCATATGTCACTTTTGTGGCTTGTCTATATTTGCCTCTCTTTCAGTCAGTCATTCCCTCTTTCTTCTTTACCTCTGCCCCACAAATCCTCATTATTCATTGGTCCCCAGATGTACTAAGTCTCACCAACAAGGGCACTATTTTTCATTTTCTTTCTCCCAATTCCTCCACTACCCCCATCATTATATTCAATCTTTATCTGTCTCTCACCCATCCCCCTAGATTCACTCTCTCAGACAGGGTGCCAGCTGTGAAAGGGATTTGTCAGAGCTGAATTACACTCTGCATCCAACCAATTACCTGTCTGACCATTCGCAGGTCAGCATACACTGCTGTGCTTCCAGGCTCGATTTATCTATCAGACCACTATTCTGAAAGGCATTTATAATATTCACACAGCCATGTGCTCCATCATTTATATATGTTAATAAACACCACTTTTAACCCTTAACAGTGTACTATGTCTGCTCTGCTCCATCTTTTGTGTTATTTACTATGGAGCAGGGGTAGTATCATATGGTAATACCATGGTGCTGAATGATAAACATATTATTACACCATGGAATTTATATGGTAATATAAATTCAAAGAATACAATAAAATCACCATGGTACGTGTCCAAAGAACACTGGCATTACCATGGTACCATGCTGAAAAAACATGACAATATTATGGTACTCTTTTATTTATTATTTTAGAGGGAGACACAGGCATACAAAAATACTACATAACTCTTGGTACAGTTGTTTTACAGAAGACTTTTACAAGTCTGAAAACAGATTGTAATTTTAAAATAAACAAAACATTTTGCATAGTTTGAGCTACATGCTTTAACATGTACACTTTTATTTGTGATGATCTTTATCTTCACAGCTTGAGTTGTTATTTTAGACCTACTCCAGTCTTTTCCCATAGCAGCAATATAAAGATACAAATAACGCTTGAAAGGCTGATCTTATTGTCAATCACCTATCTGCATAATGTGTTTTATCTGCAAGGCATGCATCTAAGTTCAGGCTTGTGAAGTCCTCTCACAGTGCACTTTCACAGTCCTCCAAGTCTCTATGGGAAATATACTGTACATGGGAATATAAGTACAGCAGTGTATGAATTTGAAAAGTAAACCGATGTGCTTCAAAAGGTGTCACTTTGACTAAAAGTAAAGATTATGATCATAAAAAGTGTGGAGGTGGGGGGAAGGAAAGGTACTCCCGCTGCAGTGCGATGAAGTTCAGTATAGTCACAAAACAGAGTACTGAATAAGCTCACACCATGAACATGGCCACTATACAGTAAACAGAAACTTTGACCTGCACCCTTTAGCCTCGCAAATCCCACTCCCCTGTCAACAAATAGCTTGTATCCCTTGTGTGCTTGCTTTGCCCCTCAAGGGAACAGTAAAAAGCAAAAGCAACTAGCAGAGATGGTATGTGGTAAGTGCATGGATGAGCGTGGTTTTCCTCTCATTTTTAAATTGCCAACAAACGTAAGATATGTCACGGCCTTTAACAATGATTTGCAACTTGCTAGTCAAGTGCTTGTGGTTTTAGGGGGTGGGACATTTTCATTTTAGAGAGTCCTTGACTGGACAAAAATGAGTGTAATGCCAGATAAGTTATCAATATTTTATAATATCAACCTCTCTCATCAACAAGGCGTTTCTGTCCGCAGAACTGCCTCTCACTGGATGTTTTTTGTTTTTGGCACCATTCTGAGTAAACTCTAGAGACTGTTGTGTGTGAAAATCCAGGGAGATCAGCAGTTACAGAAATACTCAAACCAGCCCGTCTGGCACAAAATACATGCCATGGTCGAAATCACTGAGATCACTTCCCCCATTCTGATTGTTGATGTGTATCTGCATGATTTTATGCATTGCACTGCTGCCACACTGAAACAAATAATGTGCTGGATTTGCTTAAAAATATAGTGCATCATTTTTGCATCCCACTTTTTAAGCAAATTCCACTAGGAATATTAAGCAATGTTACCTAAAAAAAAACGTAGCTGGCTATGGCCAAATTAATGAGCTTCCATTCAAAAATGTTTACTTAAAATACTGTGCCATGCCAGCTACTACATTTAAGGTTTTTTAACCCTAAGAGTCTCTGTTTACCCAACTATGCATTTTAAGCTCATTTAGCTCAATTGTAAATGTATTGTTCATTTACTTTCAATTAACTTTAAAATAAAATGACCTGAAGAAATAACAGACAACTGGTGAATATCAAAGGTTTTTATTGTTGTTTACAAATTTACAATCTAGCATAAATATTCATGCTATCCTGGAACCAAAATACATTCTCAAATACAAAAATAGTAACAAAATCATGACGATAAACAAAAAACATAAAAACAAGTGGGCTATGCAATGACTTAAAGAATTTCAGTATATCTAAATAAACGCAATTCAAAATACATTTTAACAGACTGCACACTGCAGAAATATACGCAGGTAGGAGAAAACTCTCTGAACTAATACTGTAACAAAAACACCAGAAACAATTTGTATTTATAAATGAAACTATTCATTCAAAAGATCCTTTCAACTTGGCCAGACATTGCCATCATCAAGATGCAACGCTATTTACTATATGACCTCAAAAATATAAAGTGTCAGCTTTTTGAGTAGCTGATGTGAAGGGCATAAAGTAGCCCAAAAAGTCAGTACACTGACCTAAGTTTTGACAAATGTCCCCTGCTCATTTTTAAGGACAATCAATACATCCAGGGGGTTGAAAGGCAACTTTTGCTCTTCCTGCTCCAAAGCACTGATGGCATCTGCTCCTTTCTGTGCTTGGTCAAGCTGCTCTTCCTAAATGCAAAGAAATAATCTTTGTCAAAATGTATATTAACAGTTTCCATTGTATTTATTTGCACAATTAAATATCCTCAAAATCAATAATTACAGAGTAAAAAGAAAAGTGATGCTTAAAGGGATAGTTCACCCAAAAATAAAATTATCTCATTTACTCACCACCATGCCATCCCAGATGTGTAGGACTTTCTTCTGTTGAACACACACAAAGATTTTTAGAAGAATATCTCAGCTCTGTTGGTACATTCAATGCAAGTGAATGGTGGTCAAAAAGCACATTAAGGTGGCATAAAGTAATCCATAAGACTCCAGTGGTTAAATCCATGTCTTCAGAAGTGATATAAGTGCGGTTGAGAAACAGATCAATATTTAAATACTTTTTTTACTATCAATCTCCACTCCACTCATATTTGTCTTCTCTTGTTTTTGGGGATTCACATTCTTTATGCATTTCACCACCTACTGGGCATGGAGGAAAATTAATATTAAAAATGACTTAATATTGATCTGTTTCTCACCCACACCTATAATTTCGCTTCTGAAGACATGGATTAAACCACTGGATTTGTATTCATATCTTTAATGCTACCTTTATGTGCTTTTTGTACTTTCAAAGTTCTGGTCACCATTTACTTTTTTTGAATGGAACTACAGAGCTGAAATATTCTTCTAAAAATCTTACTTTGTGTTCTGCAGAAGAAATAAAGTCATACACATCTGGGATGGCATGAGGGTGAGTAAATGATGAGAGAATTTTCATTTGAAGCACACAGCTATTCAACCACTGTACCAAATGCATATTTTTATATGAATGTCAGTGGATATGTTAAAATGGTGCTATATAAATATGAATAATGTCATCCAAATGTGTTTCCTACCTTTTTTTTTGCCTTGAAAACCTCTGATGACTCTTCTTTCAGTTATAGTTGTAGACCTGCCAGGACTATAATTTAAATTACCCTATCCTGTTAGACAAAAAAAAAAAAAAAAAATAGTATAATTGTAACTGACAAGATAAGCAACATGTATGGCTAGTTTACATTTAAGATTCATGTCGAGACAATTTTCAACCGCTGCAAACCCTGCGACATATTGCAACAGTATTATACTTATAATGTGACTCTTTTTTACAAACCAACTTACACATGTTGATATCAGGGTGTCTCCTTGAGGCAAACCAAAAATGATAATTCTCTCATCATTTATGCAGTCTTATGCCATGTCAAACTCATTTGACTTTCTTCAGGGGAACACAAACAAAGATTTTTCATGTATATATGATGTGTGTTTGTCCATATAATGGAAGTCAGTGAGGTTAAAAACTTTCAAGATCCATAAAGGCAGCATATAATCCATATGACTTGAGTGGAAATTTTGGTTTGTGTTCCACAGAAGACAGAAAGTCATACAAGTTTGAGAAGGCATAAGGGGTGAGAAGGCCAAATGATAAGAGAAATAGCATTTTTGGGTGAACTACTAAAATCATTTGATTAAGCTGAAAAGTGAACATAAACCAACACTCAGCTAATGCAAGCTGGTTTCCCTTTAAGACAAAGGGGTTCAATGAGACATTTGCATGGAAACATGTAGAAAAGCGATTTACTTGTTGGAGTTACCTGTTGCCTGCTGAGTTTCTGCCGTGTGAGTGATGAGTTGAAGATGAACTGTCTCTCCGGTGAAAAATCTGCGAGAATTCTCCACCACTGCCCGACAATGAGAAAGCACAGTATTTTCCCATGAGAAAAGTGTAAGTGCCACATACAGAATATTAATTATTGTCACTGACAACCTCAATGTCATTTAAGGCAAGCGGCAACCACAACAGTGAAACTCATTACAGAGACCGAAATGTATGCTTCACATGATATTGATGTATGTATTTATTCATGTCGTATCAAACACTAACTGAACGCTAAAACTGTAGATGCAACTGATGAAACCGAATATAAACCAACAATCAGAAATGTTCGCTGGTTTCAAAATGTACAATTTGAAGTTTAAATTGGTGTAGAAATGCGATTAACTTACTGAAATTACCTGTTGTTTGCTGAGTTTGAGGAGTTGTAGGTGAAGATGAAGAGTATCTGCCTGGTGAAAAAATGTGCGGGCTCCTTTGTGTTTGTTCGACTGTGAAGATGTACACATCTAATTAGCCTCATGCAAACAAACATTTAATATACTGTAGTTTTGCAAACGTAACGTAAATTAACAACTTATTTAAGCAAATAGAAACTTGAATACACAGAAAATTGATAGCAACAGAAAAAAAAAAAAAAAACTCTACTGATTTCACACTATGTTTAAAGTAATTTACCTGTGAACTTTTTGGCAAAAACTTTGTGTTGTCCACCACGAGCTCTCCTCATCCAAAGCGGCAGCCAGCCCCAAATAAACTTGCTTAAAATTCAATCACATTCTGCATCACGTGGTTTCCCATGGAATCTTAAAAAATTAGGCTGGGTTTACTGAAATTCAGATTATTGTTGCTTCACTCAAAATAATTAGCAAAGTTTCTTTATTATTATGAGTACAGCATAATCTCAATATCTTGTGTCACAAATATAGCATATAATAAAGGAAAGTTGACAGCATTATGTTTTCAGTAAAATCTGTTTATTTTAATGAGCAATATTTGCTAAAGCAAGGAATCATTTTTAGATAATCTTATGAATAAGCAGGTGTACAGGTGTTTATGATAAAGTGCTCAGTGAATGTGTACTTTTTATTAATTTGACACTGTGTCGTTTTTTATTATAGTAATTTAAAATGTTATAACTGAAGAGAAACACTTTAAATTCAGTTCAAATTTATTTGTTTAGCACTTTGCACTCTCACAATAAAAATAGTGAATAGAGAAAAGTGAGGTATGACCCAGATTTTTACAAATAAGAAATGTTTTTGTCAGAATATATAATTGTTTTTATTTCTAACCGTATGTGTCGACTGGCTTACACTGTGAGTGTGACTGTGAAGCCAAGTGAGTGTTTTCAATTTATTCCAATGAGACGCTATGGTTTCAAAAGATAAAATAAAATAATCATGATTAATCTCATGGTTTCAGAATGAAACTGTAATAACTTTTAACAATGTCAAAATTTGTACTTTTTTTTCCTGTAAATTTTTTTGCAGACCCCCTTCCACACTCTTGCAGCCCCCTGGGGGTCCCCAGACCCCGGTTTGAAAACCCCTGCACTAACATGCATAAAGGCTTTAGAAAAAGCATATAGCACAGAAAAATCCAAATAGACGACATAGTATTTGAAACAAATATTCTTACCGGACTTTCACACAGGACAAATTGCCAACCATCAACAGGAGATTTACCAGATCTACTTTGTTATCTTTAAATCTGCATTTTGAGTATGACTTCCTTTCACGCCTTACCTAGGGAGAATTTACACCAGGGCTTAGAGAGGGAAATGAAATTTCTTGACAAGTACAGTTTTTTCCCCAGTTGATGTGTTTCCTGTTAAAACATGAAGTTGGGGCAGCAGGACATATCAAATGGCTTGTCCCTGTCTTTTAAATAGCCAATAGACTTCAGTTTAATCACAGCCATGAGCCATAATTTCCTTGATATAGCCCCTTTCCAGCCTACAGTCCTGGTACTTTTCCCTTTGTAACTTTCTAGATGAGAAATCTTAAAAGGAACTGGACAGGGGCCTGGGTAGCTCAGCGAGTAAAGATGCTGACTACCACCTCTGGATTCACGAGTTCGAATCCAGGGTGTGCTGAGTGACTCCAGCCAGGTCTCCTAAGCAACCAAATTGGCCCAGTTGCTAGGGAGGCTAGAGTCACATGGGGTGACTCGCGGTCGCTATAATGTGGTTCTCGCTCTCGGTGGGGCGTGTGGTGAGTTGTGCGTGGATGCCGCAGAGAATAGCGTGAAGCCTCCACACGCGCTATGTCTCTGCGGTAACGCGCTCAACAAGCCACGTGATAAGATGCGTGGTTTGAAGGTCTCAGACGTGGAGGCAACTGAGATTCATCCTCCGCCACCCGGATTGAGGCGAATCACTATGCCACCATGAGGACTTAGAGCGCATTGGGAATTGGGCATTCCAAATTGGGGAGAAAATCAGAGAACCGGCAGAACAGTCAACAGAACTTTAATGACATAAATGAACTTAACATAAAACACACAGACACGCACACACACACAGCGGCCACGTGTGTCAAACTCTCCGGCTGATTTGGTGACTCAGCGCCGTCTGTGCACCCTCACGGCCCAGCCACGACCTCCTCCTCATCACACTCCTCCCCCGCCCGATTCAGGCCGGGGTGTCATCCAGACTGGCATACTCCCCCCTCCATCTCTGGAGGGGAAACACTGGGAACCTGGGGAGAGACGAGGGTTTGGGAGAGGGAAAGGGTGAGCGGGAGGGACACAGACAGAGAGAGAGAGAGAGAGAGAGAGAGGAGAGAGAGAAAAACCCGGACACGCCGTCACCTGGTCCTCGGCCACTCCTCCGCCCTCTGGCAGATGACAGCCACTCCTCCCTGGGCGGACGGCAGCGAGTCCTCCAAAACCTAGTGGACGGAATGGCTCCTCCCCTTCCTGGCAGATGGCAGTGATTCCTACAACTCCCGGCGGCTGGCAGCGAGACTCCATGACAGCGCATCCCTGCTCCTTCCTGGGTTTCGGCACCAATGTAATGGGTAAAGGATGGGCAAGGAGGAGGCAGGAACCAGCAGAACAGTCAACAGAACTTTATTGACATAAATGAACTTTGGTGATGGGGCGTGGTCGTGTATCTGTCTGCGGGAGAGAGGGAGTGGTGTGGCTCGTCAAGCTGGTTGTCATGATTTTTAACAGCTGTTTCTCATTACAGTGATAGCGGAGAAGTGCCTCAAAACCGCTGAACACGCCAGAGAGGGCAGAGAGAGAGAACGGCACAAGAGCACAGCGACTGGCGTGCCTTATTATATATTTTAGTGTTGTATCGTGAAGCTGAAGAGTTTGAGAAGTTTTTTTTGTGTTAGCTGAGACTTTTATGATATTGAACTGACTGAAATAAGAAAAGCCCTGAGAAGGCTGCACTTAAGAGACTGAAGGCAGAAAATAAAAAGCCTACCTGAAGTCTGCCACTGCTCCCAGTCTCCTCCTTCCATACCTGAACCTGAAGTTCTGACACTGGTGTCGAAACCCGGGAGGGAGGAGGGATGCGCTGTTGCAGAGTCCTCGCTGCTGCCGTCCGCCAAAGGAGCAGCCGTGGCCATCTGCTTGGGGACCGGAGAGGTCGCTGCCATCCGCCAAAGAAGGGGAGGAGCGGTTCTGTCCGCAAGGGGCCGGAGGACTCGCTGCCATCCGCCAGAGGAGGAGCGAGCTGTCGTCTGCCAGAGGGCAAAGGAGTGGTTGGGGACCAGGTGACAGCATGTCCGGGAACCGGCGAGCAAGTTTTTCTCTCTCTCTCCTCTCTCTCTCTGTCGCTCCGCCTTGCTCTTTCCCTCTCCCCTTTCCCTCCCCTCATCTCTCACAGGGCACCAGAAAGGTGGGGAAGACCTGTTGGCAGGCACAGCCGGAAAGGCAACGCCCTCCTCCAGGAAGGGAGGGGAGTGCATCATGCCTTGGTTCCACCAGCCTGAGTCAGGTGATGGAGGAGTGTGACGAGGAGGAGGGTGAGGACACACGGCCGGCTCTGAATCAGGCTAATCAGCCAGGAGGGGGATAAAGATGAGCTGGAGGCACCAGAGAGAGAGAGACGCACGTGGCCGTGCTGCATGTGTGTCTGTGTTGGTTTATGTTTTATGTTGTTTTAAGTTCATTTATATCATTAAACCTTTATGTTGACTGTTCAGCCGGTTCCTGCCTCCTCCTTGCCCACCTTTACCTGTTACAAACATAAAACACACAGACACACACAGACAGCGGCCGCGTGTGTCTTTCTCTCTCTCCCGAACTGGCGTCTCCGGCTCCCCTTTATCTTTTTCTCCTGCTGATTAGTGCGCTGGCTGTGCACCCTCACAGCCCGGCCACGCCCTCCTCCTCGTCACACTCCTCCACTGCCCAGTTCAGGCCAGGGGAAACCTCCAGCATGACTTACTCCCCTCCCCTCCCTTCCTGGAGGGGAGGTGTTGTCCTTCTGGCCGTCCTTCTGCCGGCAAGTCTTCCTTGCCTCTCTGGAGCCCTGGGAGAGATGAGGGGAGGGAGAGGGGACAGGGAAAGAGCGAGGGGGAGAGACAGAGAGAGAGAGAGAGAGAGAGAGAGAGAGAGAGAGAGAGAGAGAGAGGAGAAAGAGAAACTTTCTCACCGGTCCCCGGACATGCCGTCGCCTGGTCCTCAGCCACTCCTCCGCTGGATGACAGCCGCTCCTCACCGGGTGGATGGCAGCAAGTCCTCAGACCCCTGGTGGATGGAACGGCTCCTCCCCTTCCTGGTGGATGGCAGCGGTTCCTCTGACTCCCGCTGGCGACTCCTCTGTCCCCCAGCGGATGGCTGTGGCTCCTCCCCTGGCGGACGGCAGCGGTGAGGACTCCACGACAGTGCATCCCTCCTCCTTCCCAGGTTTTGGCACCAATGTAATGGGAAAAGGATGGGCAAGGAGGAGGGTTAGGAACTGGCAGAACAGTCAACAGAACTTTAATGACATAAATAAACATAAAACACACAGACGCACGCACACACAGTGACCGCGTGTGTGTCTCTCTCTCTCTCTCTCTCGAACTGGCATCTCCAGCTCCCTTTTATCTCTCTCTCCCGCTGATTGCACGACTCAGCGCCTGCCGTGCACCCTCACGGCCCGGCCACGCCCTCCTCCTCATCACAGTCATCTAGTGTCGACCAGTTTTCTTCTGATGTTGTTTGCAAGCGCAATTCCATAGCATCAACACAGATGGAGGACGCCAGGATTAGAGCTACACTTTTGTTAGGGCTGTTTTACACTAACTTTTTATTTATTTAATTTTTTTCTCCCCAATATGGAATGCCCAATTCCCACTACTTAGTAGGTCCTCGTGGTGGTGCGGTTACTCACCTCAATCCGGGTGATGGAGGACAAGTCTCAATTGCCTCCGCTTCTGAGACAGTCAATCCGCGCATCTTATCATGTGGCTCGCTGTGCATGACACCGTGGAGACTCACAGCATGTGGAGGCTCATGCTACCCTCCGCGATCCACGTACAACTTACCACGCACCCCACTGAGAGCGAGAAACACTAATCGCGACCACGAGGAGGTTACCCCATGTGACTCTACCCTCCCAAGCAACCGGGCCAATTTGGTTGCTTAGGAGACCTGGCTTGAGTCACGCAGCATGCCCTGGATTCGAACTTGCGACTCCAGGGGTAGTAGTCAGCGTCAATACTCGCTGAGCTACCCAGGCCCCACTTACATGAACTTTAGTTGGTTTTATGTTATTTCTGTTAAGGGAATTGTAAAATTAGTGCAATTCTCTGAGTAGGTGTCTAGCAGCTACAGCAAATGGAGGCTGCCGACTCTTTGCTTTATCAATGCTCTGTGCATCATAGGTTTTTGACCAGTCACAGGCTGCAGCACCTCCCACAGTCCCTCTATGTCCCCAAAAGTACCTACCCCAGTGTAGGAGCTAAAATGTACCTTTAAACAGCTATGAGGAACTATAGTTCCTCAGCTGCAAAAATGTTGAAAAGTACTAGTCCTGGGGAAAAGGGTTCATTTTTGTCCATGAATGAGACAGATTCCCATTCTTCCACCTTCAAAAATTTATGAATGCTCAATAATGCATTTGGCTGTATCACCTATAAATCTTTCATTGCGTAATGGTGTGTTAGAGCCTGTGTATTTCTTTATGGAGCAAGGTAGGGAGTCAGGTAGCGAATGGGTGTCCTCGCAGCCCCAGGTGATGAATAACATCCAAGTTTTTGTATTCAGTATAACAATAGACTCTTCACCACAGGCAGGATTCCATGAGAAACAATGTCCAGCATGAAAGAATGTGCAGCACTGGAACCTCTTCACATGTTAATTGGCTTGATTAGCATTAACATTACTGGGATTCCAGCAGGAGCCAAAAAGCTCTACTGTTATTCATTTGGATGCAGTTTAATTCAACGCATGAAAGTGAATATGAAGTACATATGATTTTTCTTTAAAATATGTTGGTAATCACAGAATGTTTTTAGGCCAAGAGTGATTCCTGTTGAAAAGACCAGCTCAGACCAGTATGACTTTCCATGTCAGTCCAGGCTGGTTTGGTGCAGGTCCAACTGGTTGTAGCTTATTCACATTGTTTACCAACAAAGCATGGATTTTCTGATGAAGCTGGTTGACCAAGAAAGTCTTGCTGGTTAAACTCTCCAAAATGCATATGCTGGTCTTTTTAGCATTGATAACACATAGGACTTAAAGGGATAAATCACCCCAAAATCTTAACTCTGTAATTATTCACACACCCGCATGTTGTTCTAAAACCCCATGACCTTCCTTTTTCCGTGGAACATACAAGGATAAATTCTAAATAATGTTGATGCTATTTACATTTACATTTAGTCATTTAGCAGAAATTTTTATCCAAAGCAACTTACAAATGAGACAATTCTTTTTTCTATATAATAAAAGTGAATTGGAACTGATGCTATGTCCTCACTAATAAGTTTTCGGTTGGAAACTCTATTTTCTGTTTTCTAGTGTTATAGTTTTCCAAAGTATGTGGAACCAGAGAGGTTTTTTTTTTTAGTTACCATTTTCGGTGGAGGGAAAGACCATTTCAGTGTGGATGAGAGGCGTAAACCACGGCAAATTTAAAGTGTTTGCATAGATATGAGGGTGAGTAAATGACAGAATTTCTTTTCTGAGTGAACATTTCCTTTAGCACTTTCTTTAGAACAAGTCCACCAATCACGAAGTGCCCAAAGATGGGTTAGATTAACCACAGGAACTAACTGTAGGAATAGCAAATAAAGTCAGGTATGTGCCCCTGATTACGGATCCCACTTCACTGCCAAGGGGAAAGCACAAGGTGACAGTAATCATTACAGACAAAAAGAGGCTGGGGAGCACACTGCTGGACCCTGATGTGAGCACACTTTCATGATGAAATATGCAGAGCGAATCTGTGAATTATGAGTTGTAAGTGCATGAAAATGAAACGACAAGGAAGGAGGTTGGTTGGATGTTGCCCTGGCATTTTGCCAAGTGCTCATTACTGCAAAACGTGTGTGCAGTTGGGCCAGCCAATGTGACGCCCGTTACTGTGGCAACAGCAGAGCAGACGGGCCATGTAATGCATCATATTTCAGCAGACCAAATCAATTCAATTCTCACAGATCCAATCTATGAGTTGTAAGTGGGGGGTGAGCACAGGCAGTGGAGAGCTGCTCCTACAGAAATAAATTGCAATGAGACCATCAGCTTTCCATGCAGATTTCCTTTTAAACTGTCTGTTAGAAATTGAAATATTCATTGTCCTGCACAAACTGGATTTATTCAAATCTGGATGGCGACTGCTGTTTGTAACGAAGTTAAGCGACAATAGTTCGCACACACAGGGCATAGCGATGTGTGCATGTTTTTCCTTATTCAGTGGTTATGTTAGAAACATGTACACCATACATGATTCTGTAGAGGAAGTAATTAATATTATGACCTTATAGAAAAGTCAATTCATGCTTCAATACATATCGACATACAGTGGGGTCCAAAGTCTGAGACCACTAATAAAAATGCTTCTATGTAGCATTTGTTTGTTTTAAATTATAAGCATATCAATTTGAGTAAAACGTTTAATTGAAAAATGATTTGGTATGCCCCCCCCCCCGTGTGCTTTAATGAGAGTATGCACTCAAGCTAGTATGGATCCACAAGTTTGTGCAAAACCAGATCATCCATGCTATCCCAGCATGATTTGAGAATGTTCCAATGAGCATCTTGTGTGCTTCAGTAGAATGTAGGAAATTTGACTTTTTGTACAAAAAGTATTAACATGGTTAATGTCAAAAATCTGCTTACTTGGTCTAGAAATAGTGCAGGATTTTGAATATTTGTTATTAATTTTAAATCACCATGTTTCTTTGTTAAAATTTAAACTTTGTTAATTTCCAGATGAATCGATTTTGAATCCAAGATTATAAATGTGATCTCAGACTTCTGGACCTCACTATACTGTATGTCTGTATAAACTGTATATACAGTATAAATATAATAAATATTGTATATAAATCAGTGCATATGCAACACCATATACACTACCGGTCAAAAGTTTTGAAACACTTACTCATTCTTTATTATAATTTTATTTTCACATTTAAGAATAATAGTAAAGTCATCAAAACTATGGAATAACATAAATGGAACTATGGGAATTATGTTGTGACTAAACAATTTATATGAAAAATAAATAAAAACTGTGTTATATTTTAGCATCTTCAAAGTAGTCACCCTTTGCCTAGAATTTGCAGACATGTACTCTTGACATTTTCTCAACCAACTTCTTGAGGAATCACTTTTATCCTGGGTTTAGCAAAGCAACATGCTTTTGAGGTGCTAACCCTGAATTGTGGTGCCAAAGATACACAGTGTAAATTATTAATCCAGGGTAAAGTATGAAATATGGAATAAGATGACCCAGGAGTACCTTAATCCAAGGTTATTAATGAAAGTGGGTTAACATTTTAAAGTGTGAAAAGCACTTTCTTTGGTAAAACCTTGTGGATATGGCATCCTGTCTCATCTGATTTTGAAACATACTTTAGAACATACTTTAGGATTTAACCACCAGCATAGTTAGAATTATTTATGGTGATTTTATGATGTATTGTAATTTTCAGTGATATTCTCCTTCTTTCATAGATACATTTTTTCAATAATATACATAAAAGAGGCCTTTTGGTGCATGATTGTATTACAGGATACATTTAGAGAGCACTACAGTCAAGTTATGCTGTGGGAGCACTCTTGCCTTGGAAACATGTGTTAGCATGGAAAACAACGTCTATCTGAGATGAAACTCAGACACAAAGGTTTTAACCTATGGTGAAAAAATAGCTTTGGATACCTTTCTAGATCTCTAAAGCCCCTCAGTTCAGGGATATTTCCATTACGTATTCTCTCTAGAGCACTGACATACTGAGCAGTGATAAGGCCGTACGGAGAAGATTACTAATTCATGCGAGGGATAAGGTTGCACACCTACCCGTCTTGACCATGGCTACCAACTCAAAATGATTCCAAGTTAATTTCCTGGCACTATTATGTCTTCAGTAATGCAAAGTCACTAAATTAAGTTGCAGGGGCACTGGAATCTGTCAACAAATATATTATGTCCAGGTTTGGAAAGGTTATTTTTAAAATGTATCCCACTACAGATTACAGAATACATGCTGTAAAATGTAATTTGTAATGTATTCCATTAGATTACTCATTTACGTATTTACGTATTCTAAATACTTTGGATTACTTCTTCAGCACTGGTAGATTTTTTCACTTGTTTTGACTATAAAAGATCTGCCAGTACAGTAAGACAAAATACACATATTAAAAATACATTTTCTGAAAAAGAATAAGCCTAAATATCTTATGCAGTGTTGCTTCTAAAACAGGATAAAGCAAACTGATCTTGTTTTAAGGATTTTTAGAAAAATGTACCGAAAAACAATAAAAAATTATCATCAAGAATAAGATTTTTGCTCTAATATCAAAAATTTAAATTGTTGTCTATTGTCGAAAAAATTATCTAATGTGGGTTTTCATCATAAAAAATATGATCGTGCCTGGTAACAGATGTACATATGTAAAATGGCTAGAAATAGCATTTTAGCTTAGCATAAAGCTAAATGTTCCCATGACAATTTACACAAGGTTTGTTTCTATTTCTGCTGCTCCAAACGTACTTCTCTGTCTGCTCATATGAATGTAACACATCATAAGAAAGTATATCACCGCTGTTCATTTGCTCTTTGGATCGCATCATTTGTATGGCTAAATGTTTTCCAACTGAATAGACTAAATATTACATGAAACAAATGACAATAAAATGCAAAGTACTCTCTTCGGTAATTAAAATACTTTTTGAATGTAACTGTATTCTGATTACCAACAATTTAAATGGTAACTTTAGTGGAATTACAAATTATCACACTCTAAATGTCTATTTATACAACATAAAAAGGCTTGCCTGGTTTAGACTTTTTATTTTTTATTTTTATAGAGTATTAAACATCTGAAATGCTTTTCACAAACAGGACAAACACTGAGCAAAAAGCAGCAGATCAAAATAACTGTATATGTATCAGGAAAAAGACTCTACTGGAATCATTGGAATCAGGAGAAAGACAATCAGAAAAGATGTCTGCTGGGCATCACTTACTGTAACAACTAACTAAGGCTGATATTGAGGTATTTTGATCTAACATTTATTAACTTTTAAAATGTTACAAATTTACGTAGCTAATAAGAATCCCTGAAAATATCACATTTATTTTGAGACAAAATACTTATTTGTTATTTTCAGATCCAGCTGAGATCCAATTGGCATACAGAGAGGAAACACCATATGCTTAATCTGTTAAATATTACATATTATCAGTGTTTATAGCCAAAATGCACCTGTATTTAACTCTGACCACCTGTGATTGGATCACCTTAGACCTTAATACCAGGTGTAAACAGGCACTGACTACTGCCAAATGTGGTTTTATTGATCAGATCTCAAAATGTTTTGGACCATATTTACACCTGTACTTAGCACTGTCCGTTTGTAATCATATCACCCATGACGGTTGTTAATACCAGGTGTAAAGGGGGCCCAAG
Source organism: Myxocyprinus asiaticus (assembly GCF_019703515.2). Classification (NCBI taxonomy): domain Eukaryota; kingdom Metazoa; phylum Chordata; class Actinopteri; order Cypriniformes; family Catostomidae; genus Myxocyprinus; species Myxocyprinus asiaticus. The sequence goes on along the minus strand of NC_059357.1, from coordinate 25,324,840 downwards.
ACACATGAAGTGTTATTGTTTGCTGAAGACAGCAAGAGCTACAAGAGCTTCAATCTGTTCAATAAGCGATTGCTCTATCTCCTTAACTACTAAAACAATTACAGAGGCAATGTATTGTGGTTAATTATAAATGAATGTATTGCAATGGAATGAATAAAAGCAAATCATTTCATTATTACACCTCCATAAATACCCCCTCCTCTTACTCCTCCACATCTTTTAGGAAGAGGGGGGCCATAATAGCCTGTAGAAAGTAATATATATGGCACACTGGAGAGGCAAATGGTAATGTATTATCTCTAGCTCTGCTTGCCTGTAAATAAGGCTGTGGTAATGAAATGGCTTTGAGGAGTCTCTTCCATCTGTTCTCCATTTGTTTGTTTTTCCTCTCCACTATTTGTTTCTCCTTTTGTTTTGTGATGCTTGAATGGCTTAGTGGATCAGGTTCTGCTTTAAGCTACACAGGCCGCTGGCTGTCACGGTCTCAGTGAGTCTGCCGGTTTGTTCCATTGTGTTTACGTTCTCTTCTTGTGTTTCAGGTGCCGCTGGCACGTGGAATCAGCATTTCCATGGGAACCCTGATTTTTTCCATGGGAACGCTGATCATGCCAACTTTCAGCTGGCGAGCGGCACCTGATCAGTGTTTATTTTCTGCCTATATTTACCCCACTCTGTTTCATGTTCATTGCTAGATTGTTGTTGTGTGTTTAGTTACTCACCACTCTTTCTCTGTATAGATTATCAGTGGCTGAATGACATCACGGTGAAGAATCACTATCATTTGCCGTTGATGTCCTCGACTTTCGAACTCTTGCAGGGAGTGTCCGTCTTTACGAAGTTGGACCCATAAGGGGCACTTTGAATAATCGGTCATATCTTTCGGATTGGTGAATCTGTCTTCAGGGTTCCATCCCCAGACAAATGGACAGGCAGAACGAGCCAATCAAGAGCTTGAAACGACCCTGCTTTGCGTCGCCTCCCATAATCCATCTTGCATGCCCAAAATTCCTTACCGTCATCGTCTACGGGACTATCACCCTTCCAGTGTTGCCTAGGTTACCAGCCCCCTCCATTCCCTGCCCAAGAACCCAATGCCCACGCACATGTTTATTCAATGGTGCTGTGCACCTGGAGGAAAGCCAGAGAAGCCCTCCTCCGGACTGGCGCATGCATTAAGAAGTCGGCGGACCGTCACCGGTCTAAGCCCCCAGCTTACTTCTGTGGGCAGAAGGTCTGGTCATCTTCAAAGGACACTCCACTCCAACTCCCCTCTCGTAAGCTGGGGCCCAATTTCATCGGACCTTTTTCCATTGTCATTAGCCCGGTGGCGGTCTGTCTTAAATCGGCTCCCTTCCTCAGCCGCGTCCACCCTGTGTTTCAAGTCTCCAGAATTAAACCGGTCATTTGGTCCAATTTACATCCCTCCACACCCATCCCACCTCCGCCTTGCCTAGTGGAGGGTGCTTCTGCTTATTCTGTCAAGCAGTTGCTCGATGTCAGACGCAGGGGCAGAGGGGTCCAATACCTGGAGGACTGGGAGAGTTATGGGTCTGAGGACAGATGCTGGGTCCTGGCTCGGGACATTCTGGACCATGCCCTCATCGATCAGTTCCATCTTCATCATGGTAACTCTCTGGGTATGCCAAGAGGCATTCCTGTGGGAGGGGGTGGGGTGGGGGGGTACTGTCCCGGTCTCGGTGAGTCTGCCGGTTTGTTCCACTGTGATTATGTTCTCTTCGCTGATCATGCCAACTTTCAGCTGGTGAACGGCACCTGATTGTTGTTTGTTTTCTGCCTATACTTACTCCACTCTTTTTCATGTTCATTGCTAGATTGTTGTCGTGTGTTTAATCACTCACCACTCTCTCTCTGCCCTAGTCAGTCCTGTTGTGTTTTTTCTGTATTGGTTGCCAGTCTTCGCTGTAGTGCCCGGATTGTGGTGACCTTCCTGTTGGTTGCATCGCTCGCCTTAATGCTTCACCTGAGCGTTCCTCATCGGTTATCCCTCTACACTGGATCTGCTCTTCAAAATACCAAGACACAAACAAACCTATGAACACACTATCCTCCAGAGAATTCCTCACGGATCTGCTCTTCACACTACCACGACGCACACAAACCTATGAACACACTATCCTTCAGAGGATTCCTTGCGGATCTGCGCTCCACACTACCACAACGCACACAAGCCTATGAACACACTCTCCATCTCCACGCTACAGTCGGTGCCGGGTCTCCATCATGCTTCGCCAGCTTTGCTGTGTTTGATATTTAATAAAACCTGTTACTTTGCCTCCGCACTTGAATCTCTGGTCTCATCCTTGACAGCTGGCTGTCTGATGGGATGCACAGGCTGCTGCAGGGGCAACCAGGCAGACACACTTTGAAAGAGGGAGGCAGTATGAGTGAGATAGATGAGGACACCGCTTTTCTACTTTTACATGCACACATACACGCACTGTAAAAATCCCTTACTGGAAAACATTTTACACTAGTGGGATGGTGCTCATCTGTCTTGAATGATAATGATTGCAAGATGTCTTGCAACAGTTCAGATCACATGCTCAGATGCAAACCTTTCTTAAAACACAGGATAGAATTGAGCTATATTTTTAGACACATACAGCTCCACAAGAAATAATAATAATATGGCAGAGGCTATTTGCACTAAAGGTAAATAGCAACAAAAAGCATCTTCTTTGGCCAGAAAAAGGGTGTTTTCTGCAGCTGGACTTACAGTGAACAGACCGCGCGCACGACTCACCCCTGAACACGTAGATATGCTCATTTTTCTAAATAAAATCCAGTAGGCCTTGGTCTTAAATATGTTGTGGTGAGTTTAAGAGTATTTTACCGTGCTCACAACTCACTCCTGCCCGTGTAGATATGTTAATTTTCTTAAATACAAACCAGTAGGGTTTCAGTTTATTGTGCAGAGGTCTTTTTTATTTTCCTTTTATACAGCACATTATGTTTATTTAAAAAAAGGGTTTAGTTTGGTCTGCCTTTGCTAGTCTAGAAATGGCAGTAGTTGTGCCCCATTTGACATTGTTTTTTTGGCGGTGCCATTTGTTGAATTAGGACAGGTGTAAATGAGCAGCCGTTTCGAGCGAGAGCCTTACTGTTTTATTATTTTGTTCGTTTAAATAGTTTGTGCTTCGTATTGTTTCACATAACTAATGTGCTACTATTATTGTTTAAATAAATAATTAGAAAAAGACGTGCATTTTGTATCTTATTAATTATTAATGATTAACCGATTATTGATTGTTAACGTGTTCAACTATCGGTTAAGGAAAATGCACGAAATCTGCAACCCTACATTATATTCATTTTTATTTATTATTACAAGTAGTATTAAAGGAAATATTAAGAGCAGAGAGAGGAAACAGGATGGAAAAAAGTAGGACAAAAGGCAGAATCGAACCCGGGTCATCCATACGAAAAAGCACATCCACACCGTTGTTACATCCCACACCAGTAGTGCTGCAGTTCGTCTTTAATTTCTATGTTTCACCAGACTATTGGAGTACAAATAGCAGTGCTGTGTGGCAAGTGTTTTTACACCTAGTGAAAATAGCCATTACACAGTGAATATCACAAATCTGAGTCCACTAGTTACAATGCTTTTATTTTGCATTTTTCTTATTAATTTAATGTCTTAACATTTCTTTAATTTTATTTCATTTTTATTTATTTTTTAACTTTGTTTTTTCAAGTTAAAATCATATTTGGAAGCCCAGATTTATCTCAGACTTTAGACCACATGTTTTATACTAATTGGCTAAGTATGTAGTAATTATATGGCTTGCGATTCTGATTATACTTGTGTAAAGCCATAGACATTTAGTTTAACTAAAATCTGCAAGCACAGCAAAGAGAGTGTTGGGTCTGAGCAGACATTAGGCTAAATTACCAAACCCTTATTACACTACTCTAATGTGGCTGCCACCCTATTGCTGTGAGCTGACCTGGCTAGGGTTTTCTACATTGTGTTCAAAAGGCTAGAGTTGGAATTAAAAAAAGGAAAAGAAACACTACTGACTGCTCAGTGGGATTTTAGTTTAGCACATATTTATCTAATCCATCCTCACTGTGGGGAGCACACATGCTGCCTGGAGAAAAGGGAGTCCACTGCTAGGGCTAATTATGTGTGTTTGATAGAGTCCTTGATATGAGCTCTGGCATGAAGTGTTTGATTTAATCACACTGAACAAGAAAAAGAAGCCAGGTGAAGAGTTATGAAAGAAGGATAAGGACTTTGCTTCATGGGACAGAGTAATTAAAGTGTTAGTTTAGTTATGACTTTTTCTTCTGTGGAATAAAAAAGGAGAGTCAACATTCACTTTTATTGCATATTTTACCATCTAATGAAAGAGAATGGTGACTGATGCTAACCTTCTTCCCAGCATTTCTATTCCACAAAAGAATGTCAAATGGGTTTGGAACAAATGAGGGTGAGTAAATGATGACAACATTTTTAAGAAAAAATATGAAAATAAGATTGTTCAAATGAAGATCATGATAAATTGGAAAAAATCAATATTTTTACCCATCCCTAATTCTTATTATTTTTTTAAGCCACACATTTAGTTAGATTCAACAGCAAAAATTAATTTATTTTCATGTACCCCCCAGAACCTGCTTACGTATCTCCGGTTGGGAATCTTAGAGGTTCTCAACCAGGGGTTGGGGCACACTAGGGGGCTTCAGCAAACTTCCAAGGGGACCGCAAAATGATTAAATAATCTTATATTACAATAATCTTAAAAATAAAAATTGTAGGGGACCTGGGCAAAGAGGCTGACTACCACATTTGAAGTCGCAAGTTCGAATCCAGGGCGTGCTTAGTGACTCCAATCAGGCTTCCTAATCAACCAATTGGCCCGGTTACTAGGGTGGGTAGAGTCAAGTTGGGTTAACCTCCCTGTGGTCACTATAATGTGGTTTTCGCTCTCGGTGGGAGGCGTGGTGAGTTGTGCGTGGATGCCATGGAGAATAGCGTGAAGCCTCCACACGTGCTAGGTCTCAGCACTTTTCATATGGAGTTCAAAGCGGCACTTGACGCTGACGCTCTCACGTGAATCATGAACGCGGCTTCACGATTGCTGTAGCAAAGTGGATAGCCACAGTATGGCGGCTGATTAAGATTGTGGAGGATGGGGGCCTGGGTAGCTCAGTGGTAAAAGACACTGGCTACCACCCCTGGAGTTCACTAGCTCGCTAGTTCAAATCCCAGGTTGTGCTGAGTGACTCCAGCCAGGTCTCCTAAGCAACCAAATTGGCCCGGTTGCTAGGGAGGGTAGAGTCACATGGGGTAACCTCCTCGTGGTCACCATAATGTGGTTCGTTCTCGGTGGGGCACGTGGTGAGTTGAGCACGGATGCTGCAGAGGATGGCATGAAGCCTCCACACACACTATGTCTCAGTGGCAATGCGCTCAACAAGCCACATGATAAGATGCACAGGTTGATGGTCTCAGATGCAGAGGCAACTGGGATTCATCCACCACCACCCGGATTGAGGCGAATCACTACACGACCACGAGGACTTAAAAGCACACTGGGAATTGGGCATTCCAAATTGGGTGAAAAAGAAAAAAATTGTGGAGGATGATCATTTACGAGATTTTCAATGCCCATTGCAATGAATCCTCAACCTATGGGGAGACTAATTCTTTTAATTAGTCAACCTCCCACTTAGACTTTGGGAAATGTTTAATGTTACTTAAATTAAAGCTATTTTTATCTTTATACTGTGGAAGGCATTGTTTGGAAAATGTTAATAAAGCATTGTTGTTACATATTGTTTTGTTTTTTTTCCTAAAAAGGAAATAAATGCATTTTGCAAGTATATATAGGGTCAAATTTCTGCACTTTTCAAATCTGCAATTAATAGCGATTAAAAATTTTTTTTATAAACTGACAGCACTAGTTTTTAAGCATAGTGGGACTGGACCATGTCAAAAAGATGTTATACTTGGGAGACATTATGAAATGTATTTAGCACTAATCTAAATTATAACACTTTCCCACTATCGGGCTGAACGATTTTAAGCAAGGTGAGTAACCGTTCCAATAGAATTTCAACTTGAGCATGATTCAGTATGGTACAATTACAAACTGTTCCCTGCACAGATTTCTCAGCACGGTTAGCTAATCGTACTCAGCTGTGCTGATGGAACAGCTTTAGTGATGTGGCGACTCACGACTGGTCACTTGCTCAGTCAGTTCCTTCTAATCCTGATTTCCCAGCACCACAATGGAAAAAACTGTAAAAGTGTCAGTAAACTCGGACAAGTCTCAAGATGGCGCCGAGTATGGCTGCTGCGTTGCGAGCTCTGACACAACATAGTAGTGTTTTGTTTGTTTTGTTCACAATTCTTATGTTTTTTTGTCTTGGATGTTGTCTGCCTTATTTTCTACGACAGACAGACAATTTTGGACATTGGTTCAACAATTTCACACCATAAACCGGACTTCACATTCCTCAATGCCGACCCGCTGTTTACAAACACGCCAACGGAGCCCTTTGTCTGGGCTGCCCGGCCGCGGAAACGCAAAAGGAAAAGGGGAAACAGAGCCGGCGTTCTCATCAGAGTAAGACGCAGCGCAAATCGACCCCCGCTACCCACTATTCTACTGGCAAATGTTCAGTCTCTGGATAACAAGCTCTGCGAGCTGAAAGCGCGGATCTCTTTCCAACGAGATACAAGGGACTGCTGCATTATCTGCCTTACGGAAACTTGGAAGTCTGCGGAGATTCCAGACTCTGTGCACCGAGCGGACAGAGCGAAAGACCTCTCAGGTGAAAGTAGAGGAGGTGGTGTATGTTTTATGATCAACAAATCCTGGTGTGATCAGAGGAACGTACATTCTATCAAGTCTTTCTGCTCTCCTGATCTGGAATTTCTTATGCTTCTGTGTCGACCATTCTGGCTACTGAAGGAATTCACAGCGGTCATTATCACAGCTGTGTACATTCCCCCACAAGCCGACACAGACCGGGCACTCAAGGAACTGTATGGGAGTATAAGTGAGCAGGAAACCGCGCACCCTGAGGCTGCGTTTATTGTGACCAGGGACTTTAATAAAGCCAGTTTAAAATCAGTCGCACCAAAATACCACCAGCACATTAGTTTCAACACACAAGGGGACTGGGTTTTGGACCATTGCTACTCTCCCTTCCGGGATGGCTACAAATCCCTCCCCCGCCCACCATTTGGCAAATCGGACCACTCTTCCATTCTGCTTCTGCCTGCTTACAGGCAGAAATTGAAACAGGAAGCACCCACCCTCAGAACGATCCAGTGCTGGTCGGACCAATTAGATTCTACGCTACAAGACTGTTTTGATCACACGGACTGGGAGATGTTCCGGTCCGCCTCTGATGACGACATCAAGCTTTACGCTGATAGCGTAATGTGTTTCATCAGAACCTGCGTAGAGGATGTTTTTCCGACCAGAACAATACGGATCTATCCGAATCAGAATCCTTGGATTAATAGCGATGTTCGCATGGCACTTAATGTGCGGACCTCCGCTTTTAATTCCGGGAACACGGAGCATAAACAAGCCAGTTATACCCTCCGAAAATCAGAAACAGCAAAACGCCAGTACAGGAGCAAGATTGAAGGACAGTTTAACACCACCAACTCTAGAAGCATGTGGCAGGGAATTAACATCATCACGGACTTTAAAGGGAATAAAAACTCCGCCATGAACACCACTGCCTCTCTCCCGGATGAGCTAAATACTTTTTATGCTCGTTTCGAGGGAAATAACACTGCCCTCGCGGAGAGAGCTCTCGCGGCTGAAGCTACAGAGGTTAGTTCACTCTTCGTCTCTGTAGCGGATGTAACCCGATCCTTCCGACGGATGAATATCCGCAAAGCCGCGGGTCCAGACGGTATTCCGGGCCGCGTCATCAGAGCGTGCGCGAACCAGCTGGCTTGTGTTTTTACGGACATTTTCAACCTTTCCCTCTCTTTGTCTGTAGTCCCCACATGCTTTAAAACATCCACCATTGTACCTGTTCCAAAACAATCAAAAATAACTTGCTTAAATGACTGGCGTCCTGTTGCTCTGACCCCCATCATCAGCAAATGCTTTGAGAGACTAATCAGAGATTACATCTGCTCTGTATTGCCTCTCTCTCTTGACCCGCTGCAGTTTGCTTACCACAACAACCGCTCCACTGATGATGCCATTGCATCTACACTACACACTGCTCTCTCCCACCTGGAAAAAAAGAACACTTATGTGAGAATGCTGTTTGTAGACTACAGCTCAGCATTCAACACCATAGTGCCCTCCAAGCTAGATGAGAAACTCCGGGCTCTGGGCTTAAACAGCTCGCTGTGCAGCTGGATCCTGGACTTCCTGTCAAGCAGACGCCAGGTGGTTAGAATAGGCAGCAACATCTCCTCCTCACTGACCCTCAACACTGGAGCCCCACAGGGCTGTGTTCTCAGCCCACTCCTGTATTCCCTGTACACACATGACTGTGTGGCAACACATAGCTCCAATGCCATCATTAAGTTTGCTGATGACACGACGGTGGTAGGTCTGATCACTGACAATGATGAAACAGCCTACAGAGAGGAGGTGCACACACTGACACACTGGTGTCAGGAGCACAACCTCTCCCTCAACGTCAGTAAGACAAAGGAGCTTGTGGTGGACTTCAGAAGAAAAGACAGAGAACACAGTCCCATCACCATCAATGGAGCACCAGTGGAGAGAGTCAGCAGCTTCAAGTTCCTGGGTGTCCACATCACTGAGAACTCACATGGTCCATCCACACTGAAGTCGTTGTGAAGAAGGCTCATCAGTGCCTCTTCTTCCTGAGACGGCTGAGGAAGTTTGGAATGAACCGCCACATCCTCACACGGTTCTAAACCTGCACTGTAGAGAGCATCCTGACTGGCTGCATCTCCGCCTGGTACGGCAATAGCACCGCCCACAACCGCAAAGCACTGCAAAGGGTGGTGCGAACTGCCAGACACATCATCGGAGGTGAGCTTCCCTCCCTCCAGGACATATATGCCAGGCGGTGTGTGAAAAAAGCTCGGAGGATCATCAGAGACTCCAGCCACCCGAGCCATGGGATGTTCTCACTGCTACCATCAGGTAGGCGGTATTGCAGTATCAGGACCCGCACCAGCCATCTCCATGACAGCTTCTTCCCCCAAGCAATCAGACTTCTGAACTCTTGATCTCCCACGATCAAATACATCAGCACTGCACTTTATTACCCGTACTCTTATATCTCACACCGGACTGTCATAAATTATATTACTATTATATTATATTCTCTCTTAACCACTGACTATCAACCGACAGCCTGAATGTCAATACAGTACAATAATGTACATTCTATATAAATATATATATATATACACTTTTTTTTATATATTTTTTTTTATTGAATAATGTGTCTCTATATAGTGCATATTGTATACTGTACAGTGTATGTTATTATTTGTATATTGTTGAATGTAATTATGTGTATATCAGATGTTTAAATTGTGCTGTGTTAATTTGATGTTATTGTAAATTGGTATTTGTCTCATCACTGTCACGACTGCCATGTTGATCGGAACTGCACCCAAGAATTTCACACACCATTGCACTTGTGTATATGGCTGTGTGACAATAAAGTGATTTGATTTGATTTGACTGGTGCGGAACAGTCCTGAGCCGTTTGGCCCGATGGTGGATAAGCTAGTTTATTTCAAATTAGTTCAAACAGTAATTCCTCTGCTTCCCACTGGGAAGGGTTTCTGGTACAAATTTTCATGTACTACTTTATCAACGAAACAATGAAATATGGCCATAAAATAAAATTTTAAACTGTTTCCCTTTTTCAAAGTGTCTTTTGACAGAGGGTTTGCCACTTTTAAAACATGATTATAGGTAACATTTTGCTACAACAGATTATAAAGCAGAATTATTTCTGTTAGCAGAGCAAATGTAGAAAAATAACTGCCCATATGTAAAATGTAAATCACTTAATATTAATATTACATGAACTACATAATACCATGTTTATAGAACAAGTACAACAACACTCTTGCAAGAGTAATAGAGAATCACAGCTACATTGTGTAAATGTATAGGGTGATTCTAAGTGATGCAGACAAGCCCAGGTCATTCACCCAACACCAAGCCAAGGGCAACATTTCCTAACACAAACACCTCTAGAATACCAACACTATACTATTCTCTGAGAGCAATTTATATAACAATACTTCCAACAAGGCTTGAATAAAATCTTGCAAACATAGCATGCAGGAGACAGTGTTTCTCTATTGTATTAGACCCTGTTGAAGAGCCGAACTTAAAAGGATAGGTCTGCAGAAATGCAGTCATTTCCCTCACAATGGGATGTCACTTGCCTTTCTGTCCCTTTGAGATGCTAATTCACATGCTGAGCTGTGTTTGATGCCCAGAACTCCATAAGTGGCAATTAATCAAAAAGCACTTGAGGGCTATGATCCACTGTCTCAACTGTCCACACTCCTTTGATAAATAAATTAGCACCAACCATAGCTTTTCACCCGCTCAACATCTTATTCAAAACTAGCAGCCCAGTTTTGCTTAGCAAACGTCTGACATATAAATTACACCTCTCAGAGTGCAAAGCCAGTCGATACGCTGTTGAGGAAAAGGGTTGGAAAAGCTGGAAGACAATTTCAACAAACCACATAAACCACTCTTGACACATTTAGCAAATCAGCTGAGATAAAAGCCATTTGTATGTACAACAGACTTAGACTATCAATTAATTGCCAACAAAAGACTTCATCAGCCAACTAACAAAGGACAATGCATCTATTGGCATTTTCCACTGCACGTTACGGTTCGACTCGACTCGACTCTGCTCGCTTTACTTTTCTGAGCTTGCTTTTCCACTGCAGTTTAGTGCCGCCTCAACGTGGGTGGGATTATAGACTGATCGTCAAAGTTGCGCCGCCTCTACTGCCGTGACATCATCTTAAATGCGACACAAACATTACTGACCATAAACAATAACACGACCGCCAGCATAAAGCAGTTATTGCTTGGTGATTTTACACAAGTGTAACAGTTAAATTGGCCTGGTTGTTTTAGAAGCAAGCTTCCCAGTAGCTGGTCAACTAAATAAAGTGAAGCTTTCAAGCAGAATATAGAGTTAACGTAACAAAACGTACCATCCTCCATCGTGGACTCCAACAACGCTGAGTCCAGGGCAGGTCTATTGCCATAGATAGCGTCCATTTGGTCGAACCACTTCCACTTTCTTCTGTTTGAACCACTCCGTCTGTTGTGGTCCTTGATGGCTCTGTAGTCACTTTTAGTTTTTTTTAACTTTTCCCTACACTGTTGGTAGGTCTGGTGGTAGCTGTGTGTGGCCAACTGCTGAGACACTTCCTGAAAGACTTTTTCGTTTCATGTTGTTTCATTCGTCGCTAACGAGAGGAACGTCTGCACCTCGTTTATTGACCACGGTGTGGTTTTGCGCACAGCCATTTCTTTTTACAATTCGAAAGTCACGTAAACAAATGATATTGCTGTCACTGTTGCTAACTTTAAAACTAGCAGGTTGATGTCTCGTGTCGCAACTCCAGTGACACTGCTAGTGATGATTTTCTCTGACCAATCAGTGATCTGCAGGGTTTTGACGTCACATTTAGTATCGGCTTGGCTCGCTTGGAACCTTGACCGAGGTGGTACTAAAAAAAGTATCAGGTACCAGGTACTATCCAGAGTGGAAAACCCCCAAAAAGCGAGCAGAGTCGATTCGAGATGAGCTGTACCATGCAGTGGAAAAGACCCATAAATGAACTTCTGCAGTTAATTCAGGATGGACTTCAAAGACATTAGTCATTAATCTTAAAGTTCATAATTTATTTATTTATTTATTTTTTATCTTTTTTTAAACACCAGACCTTAACACTTACGTAGTTTACACATTTTAAACCATGACTTGCACTGCACACAAGTAACAAATATTGGCATTATATTCATGTTGTTTAGCCAGAGGGGAACTGGCCCCCACAGTGAGCCTGGTTTCTCCCAAGGTTATTTTTCTCCATTTACCAACATCTTATGGAGTTTTGTGTTCCTTGCCACAGTCAACTTCAGCTTGCTCACAGGGGCACAATTATTATTTAATTATTATTTTATTTTTTTTACACAATTTACAATCACATTTAATCAAACTACACAATGATCACTCTAAGATTTTATAGATGTTATGGTTTCATTTTTTGTGAATGCATGATTTTTTGTAAAGCTGCTTTGAAACGAGGTGTTGTGAAAAGCACTATACAAATAAAAATGACTTGACAACAAAATTTTTCTAGACATGAAAAAGAATGTAGAATGCCAACCAAAATGACTCGACTCAAAATGATGCTAACTGACAATTGTTACCTTAAGTAGCTATTTCTACTTGATAACCCTTAAAATGTATGTTGTTGATATAACCTAATGTAACCAGGATGATTCAGACATGTTAAATAATAACATATAATAATAATATTTTAATTCAGATGTTAACACATGAAGCACATTTTATAGTGCATAGTAAACAGAGCCTGACTGGTTCAGTTTTGATTCTGTCCTAGCTGGTCTCTCAGGCTGGTCTGGTTTTAGAGAGGTTTTGGGTAGCTGTCAACTTGTTATGCCGGGAGACCCATTGGTTGACCAGCTAGACCAGCTAAATGCCAGTTTGGCCAGGCTGGGAGACCAGTTAGGCCAGCTTAAACCAGCTAAAATCAGATTAGGCTGCTTTAAGCTGTTGTGTGTGTGTGTGTGTGTGTGTGTGTGTGTGTGTGTGTGTGTGTGTGTGTGTTTTGTTTTATTTTTTCATCTAAGAAGAACATCCTTAGCGTAAAGATAAGTAAGCCAGTGAAGCTAACATTCAGTAAGTCAAAAATTGAAGATCCAATTCCAAACCTACTATTTCTCTCAAGAGAATAATTCAGTCTAGACCCCCGCCCCCCCTCCTCACCAAACAAACACACATTCACAGAGTAAACCAGAGGACCAGGGCTAATGTTGTTCTGCATTATCACCATTGATTAAAATAAGACCATCTCTCTTGCTAGGTTACAGCTGAGGTCCCAGTCTGGGTTTTATGAAGTGCTAGCTACTACATTTCATTTCATTATGGTAACTGGCTTACATTAGTTGTGCACAGCAGTAGGCAGAGCATAAATCCATCTGTATGCCAGTTTCATTTCCCTCTTCTCGGCCCCGGGCGTATACATCATCTCATCCATTCACAAACTCCACATGCTCCTTTCTCCTCTTTCCTCACCTCATCATCAACTGTAGCTTAGTAAATATAGTACCCATATCATGCATGAGACCTAGAGAAGCACACACTTATAAAAAGCACACAGAGGCAGAAACGCATAACAAATACCAAGCCTGATTAAATTTGATTTGATGCATGCTTCCTAGGCAAGTACTTTAAAGGGTGAAATTGACAATCTGTAGTAACTGCTTTCATTTTTCCACCCTGCCCATGAAATATGAGAGTAACATTAACCTGGATTACAATACAAAATGGTTCATTGTTCACAGTGAGTTGGTAACCCAAAAGTTTTTAAGGTAAATCCTTGAGGGCTAAAGATTTTTTTGTCTATATTAAAAGGGCATTAATTGCCTTAAAGGCAATAAGCCTGGAAAAAAAAAACATTTGCAATGTTAATGCAATGTAAATGAATGGTGACTGAGGGTACCATTCCTTAACATTCTAATATCTCATTTTGTGTTCCACAAAGAAAGAATATGGTACAGATTTGGAACAACATAAGGGTGAATAAATTATGACAGAATTTTCATTTTGGATGAACTATCCATTTAAATTAGACCAAACACACCTTCCTGAGACACCTCAGCAACCTGCTTCAGTCTATTATGAAATCAATTTCAATCTGTGCCATTAGCACAAGATAAGCTCAAAAAGGCCAAATATCGGTCAGACTGGCTGATATATATATAATTGTTCAGTCAGTATTCAACATGAACACACCGGCATGCAGAGTTATTAGCGAGCTGGTGCAAATGTACCTACATCTGTACGATCGTTTGCATAGAGACATTTTCCAAGAACATGTCATGCAATTATTTTGTTTAATTAGACTACAAAAGGAATCAAATCTACTCAAATACTCTCAAGTGTCCAAGCACTCATGTGCCATCTGCAGTGAAAGCCATTTACACATCTGCCCAAAGTAAGATATGCCTATCATCATTCTTTTGTCTGTATTCTGAACATTAACACTCTTTTATACATCCATCTTTGAATGTAAACAAGACAAATAAAAAAAATTCTACTGCATATATATTATTTTAAATCACCATTGAGTGGTTAAAACAGCATCTTTTACTGACCTCATGTGAATTCTACTCAAAGAATGAGGCAAAGTCATTGATAACACAGTTTAAGGATTTACATGTAGTGTCCTCATATTTAAATGTTCTTCTAAACGCCTCCCACAGTGGTGTGGCCAGTGTCAGAATGTTTTCAAACAGTATACCATTGCTCAGCTGTTTAGAACTTCTTTTCACCCTTGATCGAAGAACATGAAAGAACTTCTCTGGAAGTATATCGGGGCCTTAATGGACAATTCATCTGAATTAGTTGTGACAGTAAACAAATTTTCTACACACGTGTTTTGATCTTTAGACATTTGAGAATAAGCCACCATTAAATCAGAATTTTACAGTAACATTGGTATGAATCACAAATAAATTTTCTTGGCTGGCACTAATGGTCTGACCCTGATAGAAGTGAATGGTAGTGGTCACTTATATTGTAAACAGACAGATCATTTGAATGTGACGCTTCTTAGTGTTCGTATGTCTTGCCTGTATAACTGCTCTGCCAAACCGCAACTGATCCAAGCCTAATGAGCTCACCTTTGACCCTATTACACTCACCCGCCTTCACTGTTGTCGGTAAAGTAGCCTTTACCGTTGACCGAACCTTTGCCTAAGCATTATTGACCTACTGACTCCTGCATGCACACAGATATACACACTCACACACAATCACTCTCATTGTTGAGGAGCAATGCACCAATGCTTGTTTGGTCAAACAGCCGATGCCTAATTTGTGACAGTCAAGATGTGAGGACGGTTAAAGGTGCTGTAAGCAATTTTTTATGGAATTGTATGAAGAAAATTTTCCTTTTTCCCTGAAAGATTTCACTGAAATAAGTGTCCTGAGATATCTTACCAGTCTCGTGACAGCACTAGACTGTGTAAACAGCAAACAAATATGTGACTGTGGACACATTTATTGACCAGCCAATCAGAAGACTTTGATGTGCCTGTCAATCATTTCATTCAGTGTCGGTCTCAACACTATCTTTGGAGGATGGAGTTTTGGAAAGAGGGGTGTGTCTAATTCAATGGCTCAGTCTCGTGGAAGTTCCAGAATGGCTAAAATCACTTACTGCACCTTTAATTCTTTCTTATATTCTAATCCTAATAAGGCTGTGTAACCTCAATTCAATACTAAAAAAGCTCCCTCTAAAATCTAACAATGACCTCAAAGCCTCTCGCTAATAACTATGAAAATACGTTTATTTTTAATAATTATACAACAGTACCTAAATAGTTCAAAATTAAAGGTGCTGTAAGAGACTTTAGCATTCTGAAGCTTGTTGAATTAGCCACGCCCCCTAATTCCAAAACCCCGCCCTCCAAAGTTAATTTTGAGACCAAGACCGAGCAAAAGAGCAGCATTGTTTGTTCCTGTGTTTGTCAATTTCAACAGTGGCACAACAGTGCCCATAACAGACATCCATTTAGAATCTTAGCCCCAATAATTCGCTTCAAATACAATGCTATGACAATGAGCAAAATGATTGACAAGTGAAAAGCGTCAATGTCCGTGGCCCGCAGACACATTTTTGTTTGCGGTTTACAAAGTCTACAGCTGTCACAGAGACCGGTGAGATATCTCAGGACACTAATTTCCTTAATGTCTTTTAAGGGAGCAAGAACATTTTTTGCATAATTTTCCATTAAAAGAATCGCTTACAGCACCTTTAAGACAAAGGTATTTGGACACTTTCTAGATGTCAAACTTAGTAGAACATCACCTGTGGTTACTCTGCTAGGGCACCTGTGTGAACTTGAGGGGAACTGACAGTTCATAGGTATGAGGCCAGCACGGCTAGCACTGGGGGCGATTTGGGGACCCCAATGGGACCATCTCCGCCAGGTATCCCCCCACGGACCTCCCATTCCCCAGCATGCTCGTCTGCCCCGATCAGGCTTCCGGATGAGTCCGCCAGCTCGTCTCACGGCGAGTTTGACCTCTTGTTCGGAGCTCGCGAAGGTGATGAGCTCTCGAGCGCAGCATCAGAGAGCGGGCTCGTCCAGTCGGACGCGGAAGCCTCAGCTGAGCTCCCCCTCTTGGGTACGGTCGCCCAGTCACAGGCTGATGCGGAGATGACAGACACACTTTCCCGGGCAGCCGCGAGCGTCGGGCTAGAGTCTCCCCTGAACCCTCGCAGCTCAATGATTGGTTCCTGGGCTCGCGGCACCGCTCACAGCCACGCCCCGCCCCAGTTCCTTTCTTCCCGGAAGTGCACGAGGAGCTGACAAGGTCATGGGAGGCACCTTTTACTGCCCGGTCCCGATCTTTCAGCTCCCCCACCCTCACTACCCTCGATGGTGGGGCGGCCAGGGGCTATTCGGTGATCCCCTGGTGTAAAAGGCGATCGCAGTGCACCTAAGCCCGTAGAGTGCCGCCATCTGGCACGGGCGCCCAAAGCTCCCATCCAAGGCCTGTAGGTTTACGTCGTCCCTGATGGCCAAAGCCTACAGTGCTGCTGGACAAGCCGCCTCCGCCCAGCACGCCATGGCTCTCCTGCAAGTCCACCAAGCCAAGGCGCTAAAGGAACTGCACGAGGGTAGTTCCGCCCCAGGATTGATGCAGGAGCTGCGCTCGGCGACCGACCTCACTCTCCGGGTGACGAAGGTCACGGCATGGTCTCTCGGGCGGGCAATGTCCACTTTGGTGGTCCAGGAGCGCCACCTTTGGCTCAACCTGGTCGAGATGGGAGAGGCCGACAAGGCACGGTTCCTTGGTGCCCCCATTTCCCAGGTTGGCCTGTTCGGCGACACCGTTGAGGACTTTGCCCAGCAGTTCTCGGCAGTGAAGCAGCAGATGGAGGCTATCCAGCACATCTTACCCTGGTGCGGCTCAAGATCCCACACCCTGCCTGCTCGTCGCCAAGGGCGTCCCCCTGCGGTGACTACACAGCTCTGCCGCAGCCCGCCCCCGGCGTGGAGCCCACCGCAGGAAGCAGACACCACCCGCCTCACAGCCAGCCACCAAGAACCCGCGAAAGGCTTCGAAGTGCCCCTGAGATGGGCGACCCAGGGACGACGAAACCCACTGCTCTGGAGCTGGTAAGCAGACCACTCCATCCCCCGGTGGAGGGCCGGGAGGAGAATCTTTTGTTGCCTTTTCATTTAATTTTGCCACATGCCCAAGTGGCTGCGGTACCCAAGAATTCATCAAAAGAGCGGTTTCCTTGTTCCCTGGGTCACATACCCGGTGTGCACGGCCGTCATCACGACCACCGTCCACCATTCCATTTTGGCAGGTTTGGCGCTCTAGTGGCGGTCTCCCTGCCCCTGCGCGCCTAGCTGTGGCACAAATCCGTCCCGATGTGACAGTCTCCACGGGTCACGAGGACAGGCCTCTTCCTCCCCTGTCCCAGGCTGTTCCGGGGGTGGTCACAAGGAGCCAGGTAAGTGCTTCGATGTACCTGAACTCAGCACGGCCACAACACGGCGTGACACCTCAGGCTCCGCCCCGCCGCAAGGCCCCACCCGCCACTACATTGTCCCCTTGGTCCCTCTCGCCCGGAGCTTGGACATGTGGCTTGCGCTTTCCAACCCATTGCGATGGCTGGTCTGGACGTCCAACTCGGCTAAGCGATTCGGTTCACCAGGCATCCGCCCAGGTTCAGCGGCGTCCACTTCACCTTGGTGAAGGGCGAGAACGCTGCTACCTTGCGCGCGGAGATCGCTACCCTCCTACGGAAAGGTGTGATAGAGCCTGTCCCTCCGGCCGAGATGAAGAAGGGGTTTTACAGCCCCTACTTCATTAAACCGAAGAAAGGCGGTGGGTTGCGGCCAATCTTGGACCTGCAAGTACTGAACCAGGCTTTACACAGACTCCCGTTCAAGATGCTGATGCAAAAATGCATTCTAGTGAGCATCAGGCATCAAGATTGGTTCACGGCGGTAGACCGGAAGGACGCGTACTTCCACGTATCGATTCTACCTCGACACAGACCCTTCCTGCGGTTTGCATTTGAGGGTCGGCCGTATCAGTACAAGGTCCTCCCTTTCGGCCTGTCCTTGTTCCCTCACATCTTCACGAAGGTCGCAGAGGCAGCCCTTGCCCCGTTAAGGGAAGTGGGCATTCGCATCCTCAACTATCTCGATGACTGGCTAATCCTAACTCACTCTCGGGATGTGTTGTGTGCACACAGGGACCTGGTGCTCTCGCACCTCAGCTGACTAGGGCTTCGGGTCAACTGGGAAAAGAGCAAGCTCCTCTCGGTTCAGAGCATCTCTTTTCTCGGCTTGGAGTTGGACTCACGAACGAGTGCGCACAGTCGGTGCTGACCCAAGATGTGGCACCGCGGGACACATCGCATGGCCATCACGCCGGTCTGTCACCGTCTCTTCAGCCCTTGGACCAACCTCACATTTCTATGGGCAGGCGTTCCCCTAGAGCAGGTCTCCAGGTGCATCGTGGTTACAAAAGACACCTCCAAAATGGGCTGGGGCGCTGTATGCAATGGGCACGCAGCCGCCGGCTCCTGGACGGGCCTGTGGCTATGTTGGCACATCAACTGCCTCAAGTTGCTGCCAATTCTGCTCGCCCTGCGGAGGTTTGGCCGTTAAACCAGAGCAAGCATGTGTTAGTTCGGACAGACAACACGGCAACGGTAGCATATATCAACCATCAAGGTGGTTTACGCTCCCGTTGTATGTCACAACTCACCCGCCATCTCCTCCTCTGG